>NW_006767433.1:374769-498973 GCF_000264995.1 Punctularia strigosozonata HHB-11173 SS5
GGCCGGAGAGGGGCGGGGACACCGGCGAGAAGGCGGCGAGAGGCGGGGAGGCGGGGAGGCGGGGAGGCGGGGAGGCGGGGAGGCGGGTGAGACGCGGGGGAAGAGACGCGGGGAGGCGGGCGAGAGGCGGGGAGGCGGGTGAGAAGGCGGGCGAGAGGCTGGCGAGAGGCTGGTCGGAGGCGGGCGCGGGGGGCGGGATGCGACACCGAGCCCGACCGCGTTGGCGGCTCGGGCTCGGGGTTGATCGAAGGCGGGCGGGGCGGGGCGGGGCGCGAGTGCGAGAGGTGACCCCGAGTGCGACCGCGTTGGCGGCTCGCACTCGGGGCAAGTCGAGGGGGGGTGCCAGGGTGGGAGGCGAAGGAGGCATCCCCCAGCGAGACCGCGTTGGCGGCTCCCGCTCGGGGGTTGGGCGAAGGAGGGGTCGGACGTTCCGCGCGGTGGGCCGGCGCACTTGCAAGCGCCGCGTTCAGCGCATTTGCGAGCGCCGCGTCTGGCGCATTTGCGAGCGCGGCGGGCGGCGCACTTGCAAGCGCGAGGGCCGGCGGACTTGCTAGCGCGGTGGGCTGCGCACTTGCAAGCGCGAGGTGGGCGGACGGCGGACTTGCAAGCGCTGCGTCCGGCGCATTTGCGAGCGCGGCGGAGAGCAGAGTGAGCTGACTCGAGTCGACCAACCACGTCACGATTTAATCACGTGACCGGTGTCAGCCGCGTTGATTCGTCTAAGTCCGCTTTGGGCCACTGTCCCGGCCTTCCAGATAGCACAAACTTAATCACTTTGTAGATAGTTATAAGTATGTATCAGTCTAATAGTATATAGAGTGACTAATATTATCATTCAAGACCTGAGTCTGGTTTCAATCATGGTATTTGTGCATTGGGAGACCTGCTATCATTACTATACAGATACATCCCATATTTATGGGTGCTATATTGATTGCACCTATGAGCTATGTATCACTATGTAGCTATAGCACTGAGCTATGTTGTCTCTAATTACTATATAGGACTACTGTACTTTTACGACCGTAAGTTCAGCCAGGTTGGAGGGGGACAGGGGACACCCCCCAAGTTTGGGGCCATGGCAAGTTCATCCGCAGCCTGCCCTAGGGACACGTGCTTACGAGGTCAGATTTTTTTATCACACGATCAGATATAATGTGTCCCGGAGGTTCAGAGTGCCAGGGGGACAGGAGACAATAAGTTTGGTTCGGGTGCCCCGGGGATGTGGGACGAACTTATGGTCGCAAAAGTACAGTATATACTCAGTTGCCTCCCTGCCTTGTGCGACAGCGTCTCCACCGCTGTCCCGAGGGATACACACTGCTTCTAGGAGGTCCAGCGCATACCCTGACAGCTCCACATTACCAGTGTTCGCACTGGCCCTGCCTTACTATATAGATCAAGATTTTTCGAAGATGAAAGCTCTGCATCATTGGACTTCTGACATGGTATTTGACATTTCTCCATCATTCTTTGTGAACTGCTTCCATAGCCAACAAATTAGTAAAATCAGGTTTCTGTGAAACATCTTACAAAAAACAATGAAGACATTCAAAAAACAGCAAACAAAGAACATATACTGCAAGGATGCTGCATACACTGCACACCACTTACACACACTGCAAACTACCTGCACACAATACACATAATCTGCACACAGTGTGCACATAGTTGCCAACTTGTCACATATGACAAAATTGGCCTATTTGTCACGCTAACACTGCATTTGTGCATTTTGCCTTAGGACAGTTTTCCTGATGTGTCATCTTCCGAACATAGGTCTTGCGCAGCAATGTTTTCGTCCTCGCTGTCATCTGAGAACCGCCATGGTTTCGGAGACCACAGCAATCGCTCCTAGATGTATACCGTTCGCTACTTTGGACGCAACCCCTTGTGTTTAGTGCGTTCAGCCGTTGGTGAGAGTAGATGCAACACGCCCGCGAGCGCACACACACCTGTATCCCTGTGATATCTTCTTGGGTGCTGCCATCATGCAGTCCAAATAAGGCTGTGCGTCCACGTTTACTGCATTCTTATCTTGGCCGTGTCCATTCACTTCGACTCGGAACCTTGCATTCGTGGGTCAAGGATTGCTTTGGGGACCGTGGCTGTGAGCTTTGCAATGGATGACTGCTCACGGTGACCCCGACGATATCACTCACCGAGGCTTGAAGGCTCCGGTTGAGCGGTATTGCAGTGAAACACCTCGGGGACAGGCCGATTGCTGATAGCATGCTCGGCGACCGGCATGCCTCCACGAATCGTTCCGGCGGTCGAAGGTGTGTTCTTCGTACATTGAAGGAGATAATGCGTCATCATGAGGGCCGCGACCCACCTACAGGTATATGAGAACTGCAGCAGACAGACAGGAAGCCTTCCACACTCTTGCCACGACCCTACAGTCAGCCCACACAGTCCATAAAGATGTCCGTCGTCGCAAAACGTACAATGCCATATGGTGTGTACTTTTGTGACTTGAATTGAACTGTGCGATTGTGATGTTTGCGTTAGTTCGGCTTGGTAAATCGGGTCTGAAAGTCTCGAAGATCATCCTGGGCTGCATGTCATATGGTCCGTTCATACCTTTCTCCGAGTCGACGCATTCATGGAGTGAATGTCGGTCTTCCATGCAGGAGATCCCGGTTGGCAAGAATGGCTGCTCGACGAGCAAGAAGCCATAAAGCACATCAAATATGCGTGAGTGATAAGCTCTCACGTATCTGATCCACGTTTGAGTTGCGAAATCATACCATAGATATGATTCAGGCATCCAGACCTTCGATACTGCCAACGTCCGTGCTGTTTTGACGAGAGACGTGTCGGTATTTCTGATAAGATCACCAGGTATATTCGAATGGGCTGTCTGAAATCATCCTTGGGCGTGCGATCAAGCAGTTAGACTTGCCCCGAGACGAGATTGTCGTCATGACAAAGGTATGCTCATTATTCTTGTATCAGAGTACGATCATGACTCCGGGCTGGTTCTACATTCCTCCAGTTGTATGGCGCCGTCGGCAAGACCTATGGAGAGTACCTGACTACGATCCCGGATCTTGACGCGGTTGGATACGTTAACCAGCACGGTCTGAGTCGCAAGGTTTGCATCGGGTAGGATAATCATGGATACAGGTATTGAAGTCTAGCACGCTAGCACATCTTCGACTCGGTCAAGCATTCTCTCGAGCGTCTGCAGCTGGACTATGTTGATCTCCTGCAATGTCACCGGTTCGATTACGACACTCCGATAGAGGAAACGGTGTGTTCATACCCTTTCACCTTGCGATCATCCTGACGATGGCTGCTCCTCCAGATGCAAGCCCTGCATGACGTCGTGAAGGCAGGATATGTCCGATACGTGGGCATGAGTTCCTGTCACGCTTGGCAATGTTGGTTCTCTTCCTCATGCGAACCAGCCGACGACTGATTTCTTGACCTATGTAGTCAACGTCATGCAGAGTACGTCTGCATCAAATCCATGATATTTGTTGATCATGCGAATCCTGACTCTATTCTGGCAGATTTTGCGATCAATAACAACCTCACACCTTTCGTCTCAATGCAGAACCATCATAATCTTCTCTACCGAGAGGAAGAGCGGGAGATGTTCCCAACTTGCCAGGTGTGTCAATCAACTCGCTCGAGAGATCCCGTTTGACGTCGTACGCGCATGAAGCATTTCGGGGTTGGCATCATTCCCTGGAGTCCTCTGGCGCGTGGCTATATTACCCGGCCCTTGTCCGCGAAGACCAAGCGCGCCGAGAAAGATCCGTGAGTGAAGTTCATCGACGATGTTGGTAGAGACTTGGCTAAAGTCTACGCAAGCTGGCAAAGCGCGTATTCTGGCTACGGGACGGATGCGATCGTGACACAGTCAGTTGTACCGCGATCTTGGGAGATCAGTGATACTGATACGACCTCTCACAGCGTCGAGGAAATCGCGAAGAAGCGGGGAGTCTCCATGGCACAGATCGCCGTGGCTTACAGTATGCAGAAGGACGGTAGGTTGCTCATGAAGGTGGAAGCTTGGCGGGCTCCTGATCGCACCACAGGTATTACCGCACCTATTGTTGGCACAACGAGCCTCGACAACCTCAAGGACCTGATCGGTAAGATGTTCTTCTCTCTCATCTGTTCCATCGCTGATTTCGTGCAACAGCCGCGGTGGAGATCAAGCTTACGGACGAGGAGATGAAGTACCTCGAGGAGCCGTACACTCCTCGTCCGGTGTTCGGGCACCGGTGAACGTGATCTCGATACATGGATGTAGCGAACTGTGTGACGCGAAGCACGAAGCGAGGCGAAAAGACCCTCCTCTCCGAATGGTGCTTGTGTACGCGAGGGTTTCCATCGTTCAGATATGACCCAGAATCGGTGCATTTGTATAGCTCTATACGCTTGCGAACAGAATACGATGAAGCGATGAGGGCCATTTGAACCCCATTATAGCATATACCAGGAAAAATTCACACAAAATTAATGTGCTTGAATCAAGCATTGACTTGCCTCAGCAGAGACACGGCCTTGTCCTCAAGGACTTTCCGCACCCATCATCGGCCAGGACGAGGTTCCAACCCTGCCGCAATCAAATTTAATGGCCGAGACGTTGGCCCCTTCAAAATCACGTCGTGCAATCCACGTCACAAAACACGCAAGGAGGTGGTCACAGAGCAAGTTGGGGGGGTACTCGCGTTATTACTTAAGCCGCATGTTGACTTGGTCGATAACATTTTTCTGAAAAAAAGAGTCAAAGCTGGATTATCGCAGGTTAGGCGCAGCCACAGCTTGATGGGGACGCGTCGGTCGCCACGCTCACGTCCGGCTTTCGTGAACACACGAGGATTCCTCGCTGCCTGGTGCGGTTTCGACGTTAATCTAACGGCAGCATGTACGGCTCAATACGCTACGGGCACGATGAACGTCGCTTACAACACATTTCCGCAGAATTATTCCCTCGACCACCGGAGGCCTGCCGTTCAACCTCGCCGGTCATCCTGGTCTCTCAGAGCACTGTCGCGGACGATTCTAGGACTACCGCCAGCACACTACGATACGAAGAACTCTGAAACTAACGACACTGCATATCAGCGCGTAATGGAACCCCCGCTCACACCGACACCGGTCCCTACTACCAACGGGCTGACCACGAATGGTATCAACGGCACCAACGGTACCAACGGCATCAATGGGCGTCACTCTCCCGGGGACACGGTCGGAGAACCTAGCACCTCAGCGACAGCGTCGACCTTCGACCCGTCGGTGTTCAAAACTTATATCCTCGCGCTGCTACCCGCGTTGTTAGGCGCGTCGCCTGAGGATTTAGCGGACCTGTTCGACGATTACTTTGAAGAGAGGGTGGCTCGATTTGCGGCAGAAGGGAATGGCGTGATCTACGTATCGAAGATCAAGGACGATGTCGAAGGTGCGCTCCCGTTGAATATCTGCCCTGATAGTGCAGCCTAACGCGTATACAGATGACGGGCAGCCGCCCACGTACACTTACCAATTGACAACACAACTCAGTTACACTCCAGCTCAAGTCATGACAGTAGCCCTCATCAAGCGGACGCCGACGCTGGATCCTCTCACTCCGCTGGCAGCACAACTACACGTCCTTAACCTGTTTGGAGGCGATGAAACACCATACGAGAGTTTGCATGCAGTCGTCAGTGCCGGTGTTAAGCCCTGGTTCGAAGCATTCGTAGGGTCAAGAGGGGGGGTGAAGGACAACGATACCAAGATGGGTGAGTGACCATGCTTGTACAGTAGAATATCGCACTGACGAGCATGCGATAGGCATACCTATGACCAAGAAGAAGTTCGCCGAACTTGAACTCTCCTTGCTTCACCTCCAACAGAACGTCGAAATTCCCGAAACACACCTCATTATCCATCCCGCGATCCAAAAAGCCGTCGAAGCCGCGCACGCTGCCAACCGGCGACCCACCATCTCCGACCTCCCGCCCAAGCTTCTCAATGACTCTACCTTCCTCAATACATTGCATGCGCATGTAAACGCGTGGATCAAGAGCATCCAGGCGGTGACGAAGCTCAACCGGGATGTCAGCAGCGGGACGGCATCGCAGGAGATCAACTTCTGGCTGAGTTTGGAGAGGGCGTTGGAGGGTATCGAGGCGCAGCTGAGAGGTGACGAGGTGCTGATGGTCATGGAGTGCTTGAGGAACGCGAAACGATTCCATGCGACGGTCAGTTTCATCGCGGACACCGGATTGAAGGACGCGACAGATCAAGGTGTGCTCGCATACAGTCGTCCGTTGCGACTCGCGGTGCTCATGCCTTTCTTTAGTACACAAGTACAACCAGCTCATGAAGGATTTCCCCCTCAATGAGCTGCTATCCGCCACCGACCTCGACAAAATCCAGGAATCGCTTGTTCTCATCTTCGGCCACCTCAATCGTAAACTGAAGCTCTCGCCCTATCCCATCCGACGTGCCCTTCCTCTTGTCGAAGCCATCTCGCGCGACTTCAACGACCAGCTCGTGCGCGTGCTCACATCTCACCGTCTGCCCTATACGCCGTATGACACCTTCGAACGTCTACTCTCCACGACGATGAACATTTTCCGGACGTGGGACGACCTTATCAAAGAATTTACCAACGTCGCACGTGAGGTCACCAGGAAGCGAAGTGAGAAGTTCATCCCAATCAAGGTCGTGCCGGCGCACGCGAAGCTGCAAGAACGTGTGAGGTATTTGAGGGACTGGAGGAAGCAGCATGAGCAGTTGGCGGTGATGACCGGTCCGACGAAAGGTTTGGGTGTTGGGATTGAGGTTGGTGGGATGGACATGGAGGAGGAGGTCAGAGAGGCCTACGAAATCGTGAAGAGGATCGATGTGCTGGACGTTTCTGTCGGTGAGTCACAGTTATATCCAGTGAAGGTTCGGATGGTGTACTGATGGCGCGCAGACGGGACCGAGATTTGGGTCACTGCGGAGAATGCGTACAACGAGCGCGTGGCAAGGGTCGAAAACCAAATAATCGCCAGACTAAGGGACAGGCTCGGAACTGCAAGGAATGCGAATGAGATGTTCCGCGTTTTCTCTAAGTTCAATGCGCTCTTCGTCCGGCCCAAGGTTTGCTCCCTGCCAGCGCTGTGTTTCGTCATCCTAACGAGCCCGTTCCAGATTCGTGGAGCCATCCAAGAATATCAGACGCAGCTCATCGACTCCGTCAAGGAGGACATCAAACGCCTCCATGACAAGGTACGCAGTCGCGATCATCACAGTATCCGTACTCATGTCCGCGATAGTTCAAGACACAATATCGTTTCTCGGAAGCCTACCATATGTCACAAATGCGAGATCTTCCGCCCATCGCAGGCGCCATTATCTGGGCGCGCCAAATCGAACGGCAGCTGCTCACCTACATGAAGCGCGTTGAGGACGTTCTCGGCAAAGGCTGGGAGCTTTACGCCGAGGGGCAGAAACTCCAGTCTGAATCTTCGGCCTTCCGGCGCAAACTCGACACCCGGCCCGTGTTCGAGGCATGGCTGCAGGACATCAACCGGCGGGACATGGGCGTGAACGGGCGCTTATTCGAGATCGTGCGCCTCAGAGGGGGCGGGTTCCAACTTGCGGTCAACTTCGACCCGCAGATCATCACGCTGTTCAAGGAGGTCCGAAACCTCCTGTGGTTAAACTTCCAGGTGCCGCACGCCATCACGAATATGGCGAAGGATGCCAAGAGGGTGTATCCGCATGCCGTAAGCTTGATGGAGACGGTGAGGACGTACGGGCAGACTCTAGATCTGGTCGAGAAGAACCAAGGGATAGAGTGGCTTGTGGCCGAGTATCGGAACGAAGCTCAAAGGATGATCAGTCGGGGTGAGTGTATGTTATCTGGAGACTGCATTGTGGCTGACTTTCGCGATAGGCATGAGCATTCGATGGGATTACTTCGTCAACCAATACGATACTGCTCGTTATGTGCCCTCGGCTGACGGACGGGACAACCGGCACATTCAGTTCGTCCGGGAGTTCGCCAGCGTCGTCTCCGTGCTCCAGGTTGGCTTCGCCATTCTATATCCCTGCCGTCTTGCGATTGACCTTCACCTACAACCAGGACAAGACAAACAATGTCATTGACCTGTACAAGGAGATCACTAGAGCGGTCGAAGACCTCGCCGCCTGTCCGTACACACCTGAGGCGTTTAGCGATCTCTTGGGCAAAATACAGGCTGCGGTATGTGGACATACCGTGACGCACTGCGTTGATACTGACATCCGAGAAACGCAGATCGACCGCCTGAACCTCGAGGGCTACGCCAATCTTGATCAATGGGTGGCGGAGCTGGATAAACGGATAGAGGGCATCCTCCTCCAGCGCTTGACGCACATCATCCAGGTGTGGTGCTCAGAGTTCGACCGGACCGACGATGGTGACTCGCGAGTGGGGATTGCCCCGGTCCGAGACCTCAACAACAAGCGGCGCGCCGATAAGCGCATGAAGGATGATAGGGTTAGCCGTCCATCAATCTGGCCCATCCCCACCCGCTGATCTGCCACGCCATCAGGGCCTCGAGGGACATCTCGTGATGAAGCCAATTGTGCACGAAATCCGGATACAGAACCAGGTCATTTTCTTGGACCCGCCAATAGAATACGCCCGTCAGACCTGGATAAGGCAACTTCACGAGTGGCTAGGTGGGTCAACTGAATATACTCCGTCACTTCTTCCCGGTCCTGATCGGAATCTGCAGGAACCGTGTGCTTGCTCCGCAGGATCCAAAGCTCGCGTTACGAAATCGGACTGCAAATGCAGGTTGGTACTACATCAGAAACTACGTATACGTCTTTGGTAAGCCTCGAATCTTCTTCGTGCTTCTAGACGCTTACTGTGCTTTAGCTGACCAGATTTCCCGACGACACGCTGGAACGGCCGTTTGCGCTGGTGGAGAATAAAGTCCAGCAGCTTCGCGACTACGTCGGCAAGTGGCTGCAGTTCCAGTCCCTCTGGGACCTCGAGGCGGAATACGTCTTCAACCGCTTGGGCGACTCGCTCGCGCACTGGCAGCAACTACTGACGGAGATCAAGAAGGCTCGCTCGACCTTCGACACTTCGGAGACGCAGAAGTCGTTCGGGGTGTGCGTCATCGATTACGAGCAGGTTCAAGCTCGGGTGAACGCGAAGTACGACGCGTGGCAGAGGGATATCCTCAGCCGATTCGGCGTCAAGCTGGGTAACGCCATGAAGGAGATGCACGCTGCCATCCTCAAGGCACGCAACGATCTCGAGCATCAATCGATAGAAGGTTTGGTCGGCGCTTCGCGCAGGTTCTAATATACCATAATTTTCACCCTGTCTTTCTGCGCGCCATTTTTTTGCACACCGCGTCAACACACTCCTTTCGTTACGCTTCTATTCATGCACGTCCCATCTACGACCTCGTGTTCCTGCTCCCTCATGCATTCTGTATTGTAACTCATTCGGATCATACGTTATCTTGTTTTGTAACGGATCTTTGTATTGCGCGTTTTTTTGGACGAGTGCTCTGGAGTCTGGACGCGACCCCCTATAAGTCATGAATATGCCAGCCAAGAGTTTTGGAGGGGCGTCTGCACCGTGTCGGACGACTGCCAAAAATCACGCGCTGATAGCCTCTCGATCATAGATTGCGGTGTTTGCGGGACTCGAATGCTCGCGGAAGGATCTGAAGCGTTGACTTGAATTGACCAAACCCAGTGAGTATTGACTTATTCGCGCTCGTCCTCCAGTCAACGCTACTCAACCGTAGGCGCGGACTGCATTCCAGGTCGACTCTAATCACGCTAATTGAGCGGGAAGGGAAGCGAGGTTTAGGTTGTAGATGTTATCGAGATCTGGGAACTCAAACCAAGATCCTGGCCTGCATCGGCCCCGCAATTGCCATGTATGGATAAGTCGCGCCTCCTGACACGACTCGTATCGGGCTAGGAGGTTCGGCATGTATCGCAAATCTGATGCGAGGTTTGCGGCAACGCGGGCTGGCGGAAGGCGGACATCATCTCATTCCATGCCGCCTCACGCCGCGAGTCGTACCAAGCGCCTAAAGGAGATCTTCCGCACCACCCTCGACACAACATATGACACCCCCAGGCGCACTGGTTCTGACCGGTTCCTTGACGCTCTGCGTATTGAAAAGTTTAGACACCCCTGAAGGGCGTATTTTACCATCTACGTCCGGTGCTAGATCCAGGCTCCAGATATCGGACCAACCCCTGGATTCCGACATCGAGCGATGACCACAGTAAGTCGTACATGGATCGTGTCTCAGGTTGTTTCAGATCCTTAAAATGTCAAGGTTGACGTAGGCGTGCCGCGTTTGCCCAACGTCTCTCCAACCTTCCGCCCAAGGGACATGGTGTGTAACGATATACGCTGCAACGCAAGATTACATGTCTAACGATGTCTCATACGTCCTCCACAACAGCCGGTTCCCTATTCGAAGCAAGGTGAAGCATCTTCAAGTCGTAATAGATCGCCGCCTCCAACTTCCGTGAGTGGCTGCGCAAGACCTGCTTCGCGACTCTCATAACATCCCTGAACTTTAGTCGTGTCCTGTATCCACTCCCTCGCGCCTTCCGGTTGACAACCTTCCCGTTGAGCTACTTTCGACGATATTCACCCTCGGGCGCGAAGCGCAGCTCGTTCGTGACGAAGACTTAGACGAGGATGACCGCGACCCTCAGAAGCTAGAGCCCGCCTTCGAGGTGGTCGTCTCTCATGTCTGTCGGCACTGGAGGCACGTTGCTTTGAACCATAGCTCTCTATGGCGATACATTCTATTCAAAGATACGTCCCACATTTCCCGCGGAGTTACCTACGTGGCCCGCTCCCGCAAGCAGCCCCTAGACATCGTCATCGACACGCCTACACTCGAAAACCAGATTCCGGGCGTGACGATTAGTCGACAAGACATCGATACGGTTGCCGACATCATCATACCCGAATCTCATCGCCTCCGCAGTGTACGGCTCATGTACCGCGACGAGTACTGCAAGAACGCCGTTTCCTCGCGTATAGCCAACGGAACGCCCGCGCCATTACTCGAGCACATGGAGCTTTATTACTTTGAGGACTGGAAGAAGCCTCAGCGCGTCCACATCTGTTGCGACAATGTCACGATCTTCGGTGGCGTTACCCCACGGCTAAGGGAGCTATCGATCATCGGAGTTGCTATCCCGTGGATGCAGTCCCGGACCTGGATACGAGGCCTTCGATCGCTGCAAATCAAGCTTCACGCTAACCATGTCCGACCGTCGTTCGAGGCGTGGCGGACGATGTTAGCCGATAGTCCCAACCTCGAAAAGCTCTCGTTGCACTACAGCGGCCCCCGGGAAGACGACGTCTGGACCACGCCCCCCATCACGGTACCATCGCTCGTTGAGCTGGATCTGGGCGACATGGGCTGCGACTACCTCCTCCGTTTCTTCGATCATTTCTCTGCCCCGAACGTGACGACGCTCCGAGTCGAACTCGACGGTGAAGAGTATACAGCATTCATGAAGCGGGCGTCGCGACCAAAAGAGCTGCTCTTTCCCCTCCTCGAAAACCTGTACATCAGGTCGCTCGATTGTGACCCTGCGGCGCTGCGCGATTTCACGATGCTGTCTATCCATCTCAAATACCTGGATATCAACTGCCGGTCCTTCTCGGAAAAAAAGCTTCTGGAGATGATCGATCCGAAGAAAAACGAGGCCAAGAATGACCATGTACCAGGCGGCTCGTCCCCACCACCCTTGTTCCCCGCGGCGCAGCGCGCCGTGAAACTGCGAAATATCGCGCCCACCACCCTGGAGGCGATCATCGAGTTCGAGCACAAATCACCACATCCCTTTACTCTGCATTGGCAGTTGGAGACGAAAATCCAGTCGGGGCTCGGGAAGGTAGTTGAAGATAGGAAGGAGAACTTTGCGTTTTTTGTCGATCCGGAGGAGGAGGAGCGTGAAGATGAAGACGAACTGGGAGAAGAAAAATTAGTCGAGGGTTCTCAGCTCGAGGTATCGCTCCACGATGAAGAACTCACGAAGTTGTGGCTGCGAGCTCTACCTCCCACTACAGGTCAGCTTACCTTCCAGGCTCATCCGGGGCCATCGTCCGCCACCGGCTAGGGTTACCGCATGGATCCGCCCCCCGTATCTTCACACTGGTGTTCGTCATGTTCTCCCTACCCGATCAACCTGTTTCGTGTTGTTCTGTGTTTCGTAACTGGCGCCCACTAATAGCAGGTAAATGGTTTAAATTCCGCGCGCAATCAACACCACTGCGTAGCAATGGATAATAAGACACGTTAGCGATGATAAGTCATGTGTCGTACACGAAACCGCATTTCTCGCCCAAGCTGTGTACGGTTGTACACGCTCGTGCCTCTTAGGCTCAGAAGTTTGATTACTAGCAGCCAATATCTGCGATGCAACTAACACCCTACTCATGCTATTGATATACCAGATGACATCGTCTTCGCCGCTAAAAGCGTACGGCATAGGTTCATCAAAGCATCTTGATTCACTCTACCTTACACCCACCAAAGGCCAAGCGGGTATTCGTCTCTGATGAGGTCCGGAGGCTGCAGGCCGCGGCGGCGCTGTTTATTTCGTATGTTTCCGAGGACGCGAGCTCTGATCACCTCCTTCGGCCCATTTTCAGCGTCGGTGCCAGGACGCGGAGGGGGCCAGAAGGCAAAGCCGTTCAGTCGCGGAAAGAGGTGATCGATCACCTCACTCAAGCGGTGGCACCAACGTCCTTCTGTGAGATCTAGATCACCTTCGATCCACATGTATTCCTCCAGCATGAGCATGCGGAGGCTAGTGTTCCCGTGGTGCCCAGCTGGCAGCAGGGTATGGTCAGGGGTTATGCGCGTTGGGTTGATATTGATGTGCAGGACCCACAACTGGGGGCAATGCACGGCGAAGGACTTGAGGGAAGCACAGGTCAGCTGAGTTTCATCTTCAGCGTATTCCTGGCTCCTCATTAGGCTGACGTTCTGCAACGCTGGACACGAGCGAGCGATGTGATCCACGACCGTGTCTGTCCACTTGAAGGCTACGCTGATTCGAAGGCTGGTGAGCGCCGTGAACCTGGGCATCTGCAAAAAGAACAGCGCGGAGATGGGGCGTTGCCAATCGGGCGGGTCGCTAGGCCTATTGAAGTGGATGCGCAGTTCGCAAGCATGTTCGGCAGGCAGCCGAAACACGAGGTCCAAGAGCTCGTCCCATACTTCCTGAGGCTCCGGTTTCATCGTCGAAATATCAAGATTGAGCGCTGGGAGCAAGCGTACGAGGTCGCAGACGGCGGGGATCTGCGCTTCCAACTGGAGCTCTTCGATAACTGTTGGATCATCCGCATCATCATCGGGTATTTCTTCGAATATTTGGTGCAATGTATCCGGTGCAGCGATGGTCCTCATGCTGGGATCCAGCTTGACCTCCATTCTCTGCAGATCAGGAAGCTCCCATAATCGACGGATGAGGCCAACCGCGCGTTCGTCGTCTCGGAAGAATTCGGCCATGAGATTGAGATTGAGTGAGTTCAACTTGTCGAGCTCGCAGAGTTTCTCAAGCAAGGGAAGATCAAAGACGGGGCCGCCAACGTGTATATCTGTCATGTTAGGGGTAGATGTTGCAAGCAGAGTGCGGAGGAAGTACTTGACGTCCTCAACGACTTCGACTTCCCACGCCCCGACTTTGCTGTCTGAGATGATGAAGCTCTTCATCGCAGAGGTGAGGAAAATGGTCGCATGTCGGGCACAAAACGTCTCTGGATTAAATAAAAGCCAGTCCATCCGGGGGAAGAGGCGACGAGCCCGATCACGGGCTAGTAGAGAATCAAACACGCTTTCTGCAATGTGCTTGAAGGTGCGGTGTTCAATTTCAATGCCCGTGACCCGACGACAATAGCTTTCGAAGCGTCCCCATTCAGCCCCAGTAGGCTCGCGCGAGAAGGACTGACACGACCATCAACTCGGATGGCTAGACACGGAAGAATGTTCATGACGTACCCACTGCCCTTGCCGGGTTTCTTCATAGGAAGGGAGAATCTTCAGTAATATCTCGAAGTCCGTGAGAGTTTGCCAAATATCGTCCAACGCTATTTGAGCCCATGCCTTGCAAGTGTACGCGCAGCTCAACAGGCCGTTGTCCCGCTTGGCGTAGTCAATATTGTTAGCGAAGATGATTCGGACAATTTCATTTATGAGAAGAACGCGGTGCATCTGTGTATGTTGTATCTCGACTACAGCAAGTCGCAAAACCGAGCGTACGTAGCTGTTGGCGAGTCGCAACCCCACGATTTAAAATTACGCGTCTGGTAACGGGCACGTGGACGCGTCCACGGCGCGCCGTCCAATGAGTTGCTGCTTATGCTCAGCTATGTAACACTGACTAGTACACAACACTCTCCGATCCACCATGTGCGTGATCGTTCTACATAATCACGAACCTGGCTCGATACTACAGGCTTCATCTTCGCACTCGCTTTACCATAAGTAATCAGGAGGATAGTCATCCGCGATGAGGTCTGGAGGCGCAAGACCTCGAGCGCGCTGCAGTTTCCGCACTTTGTCAACGACGCATATTCTGGCCTCCTCTCTTGAAGCCTCCAAATGAGCAGGGTCAATCCCAGGAGGCGGGGCGTAGAAGCCGAAGGCTTTCAACTGGGGGAAGAGGCAATCGATCACGACGCTGAGAGGGCCCGTCCACCAGTTTGCGCCATCGGGGTGCGGTTCAAATGGGTCGTCCCAGATGAAGTCCTCCAGTAGGAGCTTCTCGAAGTGGACGTTGCCCTGGGTCCCCGCTGGCAAACTGATGTGTTCAGGTGTTATGCGCGTCGGGTCCACGTTAATGTGCAAAACTTCCAATGAAGGGCAATGCAGGGCGAACGACCTCAAGGAAGCACTCGTCAGCTGAGGATCGTCCTCGAAGTATTCTTGGCTCCGGAACAGGCTGACGTATACCAAACCGGGGCATGAGCGAGCGAGATGGTCGATGATAGAGTCTGTCCATATGAATGGCGCGCTGATCCGGAGCTTGAAGAGGTTCGGAAAGGTAGGCATTTGCAGGAAGATATCCGCCGCGAGCGGACTCTGCCAATCAGGCCGAATACAGATGAAGCCTATCCATAAGATGCAGAAGAGTTTGCTCGGTTGCTGCAAGACTTGTCGCACGAGATCATCCCAGACCGCTTGAGACTCCGATTTCATCGCCGACAATTCCAGGTTGTCGGCCGGGAGCAAGCGTAGGAGATCACAGATTGCGGGGATCTGACCATGCAGCGTCAGATCCTCGAGGCTATTTCGAGCCTCCTCGTCATCCTCGAGACATTCTTCTGCGTATTCTTGAAGAATAGCCGATGGGGCAATGGATCTGGTCCCGGGGTCCAGTATGACCGCGAATCTTTGCATACGAGGAAGCCCCCACGCTTTACGGAGGACATCTATCGCACGAGCCCCATCTTGGAAGTATTCCGCTGGGAGATGGATTTCGAGCGAATCCAATCTCTCATATTTGCAGAGGTTCTCCAGCATTGACGTATCGATGACTGGGCCGCCAACCAGTATCTCGGTCATATTTGGGGAAGGGGTAGTGAAGAGTGTACGAAGGAAGTACTTGACGTCTTCAACAACGTCGGCTTCCCATTTCTCGTTGTCGGTCTCGACGATGATAAAGCCGGTAATGGCTGAGGTGAGGAACATGCTCGCATGTCGCGCAGAGAACGTCTCTGGATTGAACACGAGCCAATTCACCCGAGGGAAGAGGCGACGTCTTCGGTCGAGAGCCAGCAGAGCATCAAACACGCTCTCAGAGACGTGCTTGCAGCTGCGGCGTTCAATCTCAAATCCGGTAACGCGTTGACAGTAGCGTCTGAAGCGTCCCCATTCGGCTTCAGTGGGTTCGCGGGAGAACGACTGAGGAGGTGGACTCTCAATTCGAGTAATCACGCGAGGAAGAGCGCATCGCGTACCCATTTCCCTTCAATGTCTTCCCGATACGAGGGTAAGACCCGCAGCAATATCTCAAAGTCCATGAGCGAGTCCCATATGTCATCCAATGCAATCTCAGCCCACGCTTTACACGTGTACGCGCAGTTCAAGAGCACCTGGCGTCGCGCACGGTAGTGGCCCATATGCATACTGTCAAAAACAGCACGAACGATTTCATTGATCAGGAGTGCACGGTGCATGTTTTGACTCGGCATCTGCTGGGAGTAGTTGGTGTGGCAAGAAGTCAACCCGAGCTTGGCACAGCGTGGTCAGCTCGTGTCCGTCGAATGGCACGTGGACGTGGAGAGAGCGACCAAATTCAGAAAATCGCCGAAGTCCTCGACGTTCAAATATCCATTCTCGCTTGTCTCCTTCACCAGCTTGCGAGAATTCCTGTACTCATTCCGTGCATGCGGGTGGCGACTCGGGCTTTACCTCGGCTAGCTCTGTACTATAGACCATCTCGCTCAATCTTCACTCCCCCTGGATTCCTGTCCATAGCAAGATCTCGAAATACTCACGTGAAAGATATGGCTGCAGCGCCTACGAGCCCCGTTGCGGCGACTACGCAGAAGGCAGGGTCGCGCTCTCTGCCGGGTTACAGTGACTTGCAACCGCCGGAGAAGAGACCGAGGCTGGATTCGGAAGATGTCGCGATGGATGGTGGCCGCGAACTCGAGGTGGACCCTGTAGACTCGAAGGGTCTCCCGGCTACTGTGACAGGTGGCCTGGTGGAGAAGAACGACGCGGTTGCGCGGAAACGTACGGCGAACCAGCGCCGGAAGTTGGAAAAGGCTCGCCGCAAGCTGCCCGAACCGGGGACTGCTGAGGATGCCAACTGGCTGGAAGTCGTTGATCTATTGGGAAAGGAGGCGGTCGATGAAGCCTTCGTTCAGAAGAGGGAGTGGGATCAGATATATGATACACCGGCGGAAGTCGAAGTCGTCATTGAGGCGCTTTCCTCTAGTGGTGAGTAACCCCGTGTTTTGACATAGCTGCTGTTTGACCTCAAGAAAGGTCAGGTCACGGACTTGCGCGTGCGCCTGGAAAACCGCCTTGGGCCATCATCGTGCCATTCTGCCTTCCTGGGGAAACCGTGCGGGCCAAGGTGTACAAGAACCAAAGGCTGCACTCTTTGGCCGAGCTGATTGAAATAGTAATTCCAAACCCTGGGCTCCGCGATGACAGTCGAATCCAATGTAGATACTTCGGAAAATGCGGAGGCTGCCAGTATCAGGTCGGTAAACCATCCGCGCTTCATTACACGCGTTCAACTGAACAATACACATAGATGCTATCGTATGAGAAGCAGCTGGAGTTTAAGCGAGATGTAGTGGTAAAAGCGTACAAGAACTATTCCGGTGCGTCGTCGAACTACCCGTTTTTGTTCGTTCTTGATACAAATCGATACAGAACTCCCTCCTTCTGTGTTACCAGAAATCGGGGCAACGTTCGCCTCCCCCAAGCAGTATGGATATCGGACGAAATTGACCCCGCACTTCGAGTGTGCTCCCAAGGAAGCGTGGCGGAACAGCGGATTCCTGAAATCAGGCGGCTTTGCTCCGAACGAGAAGCCTGACTGGTTGCATATCGGCTTCAATGAAGCAGGATCGTCGAGGGTGATGGATATCGAGGTGAAGAGAAAACAGCTCTTCTCAATAGTCTCACGTCATTCTGACTTTGCTCCATAGGAGTGTCCGATAGGTACTCCGGCCATCAACGAAGCGTATGGCCAAATACGAAGCAAGGTCATACAGTGGGTCTTTTCGTTCTTTCCCTCTTCCCTCCACGCTCTAAGCGCGGCGCAGGAACATATGGTCGTATTCGAAAGGCGTCTCCCTGCTCTTCCGCGAATCGCTTCCAGTATCGTCAACAACGGCTTCTCTAGACATCCGCGCCTCCCGGTCGCCATCCCCGGAGCCGCAGAGCGAAAACGTCCACGTGGTGACGGACAACAAAGCTATCGTGCGCGAGCGCGTTGGCTCCAAGCTCTTCAATTACATGGCGAACGAGTTCTTCCAGAACAACAATTCCATCCTCGAAGGGCTGACGTCCTACGTGCGCTCTGCCATCCTAGCGCCCTCCGCGTTCGATCCCTCCCTACGCCCGACTCATCTCGTCGACGCCTACTGCGGCGCGGGCCTCTTCGCGATCACCCTCGCGGACGAGTTCGAGCACGTCGCCGGCATCGAAATCTCGCAGCACTCGATCAGATACGCTCTCCACAATCGCGCGCTGAACCGGATCCAGGCAAGCAAGGTCGAGTTCGTCTCGGACGACGCGGTGCGGATCTTCAGCTGCGTGAAGGCCTTTCCCCGCGAACGCACGGCGGTGGTGATCGACCCGCCGCGGAAGGGGTGCAGCACAGACTTCGTCGATCAGCTCGTCGGATTCTTGCCTGCGACGATCGCGTATGTGAGCTGCAACGTGCATACCCAGGCTCGCGACGTGGGGATGATACTCCGAGAAACCGAGAAGCGTGCGGAGGGGAAGCGGTATGTGATTGAGAGTCTGAGGGGATTCGATTTGTTCCCTCAAACGGCTCATGTCGAGGGTGTTGCGATACTTCGATTAGTAGATGCCCCGGCACCGTGATATTCAACCACGACCCTCTAGCTCACGTATGTGGCACACTGCTCAGTATATCCAACCGAACCTATACTACACTGCGGGATAAGATCTGGAATAACGAGTTACGATGCAGTTTGGGCGCCTAAACGCTACTATGGCTGTGCGCAATTAGTCTCACGGTCAGCTATACAGCACAGACGGTGCTTTTCCCGCGATCAGTCTCCGTCCGCTGCCGTCCCCTTCTCCGGTCAAGGTGCTAGCAGTCCGCACATTCTTGGACGAACGTATCCGCTGATAGTCTGGCGACGTGCTTGAACAGATACCGCTAGACTATACAAAATGACCCACGACGCTGTCTGGTTCTCTCGTCCCCGCAAGTTCGGCAAGGGTGCGCGCCAGTGGTGAGTATGATCCATCCCCACCGCCTGGCAGGAAAACGTTTCGTGCAGGAGACGCGACGGGCTGCTGGTGTGATAGAAGCAGCTACGGATGAGCTGACGTGCTTTGATATCAACAGCCGCCTCTGCGCCCACCAGGCCGGTCTCATCCGCAAGTACGGCCTCGACCTCTGCCGTCAGTGCTTCCGCGAGAAGGCTGACCAGATCGGCTTCGTCAAGGTGAGGGATATGCTAGCTGTACTCCTTGCAAGTTGCTTACGTTTTGCCTCAGAACCGGTGAAATCCACTGCTACCTAACTACGACGCTTACCTCCGGTTTTCCCGCACTTGTCCACGCTCTGCATCCTTTTGAGGCCTACCACTGTATTCGTCTCTATGCATCCAACATGATATGCTTGGCCATGCAGAACCCCAAGTGCACGTAAACACGGAACTGCCGGCTTTGCCATCATGAGCCAACACTCGTGTCATGCCATGGTAGAACAACGCGTATACTACTAGTACAACGTATGAACATGACGAACCTCCAGACCGCGGGGCGACAGCAAACGTGGCAGGACATCGAGCACGGTAGGGCGCATGCGTGGCAATACCCACCATCGGCAAATTCAGAACATCACGCCCGTTGAAGATGATTCCTGCTTTGAACTTTGGCTTTGTCCATGCGATAGCGCTGCCGCTATGATGACTTGAACTGCCCGATCGACTTCGCTTCGGATAGTCTCGACGCTGTCAGCTGGGATCGACGCAATGAAAGCCTCCACATCCCTCGCGAGCTCCTTCAGTCGTTCGAGATCCCTCCGTGTATGAATGTCGGCCGTAGGTCTCAGATATCTTCGCAGTCTTTCAGCCTGTTTCCGGGATGTGCTAGAAAGGATCGTGTTGTTAACCCGCATCGGCTGTAGTACCATGACCACCGGACTTACTATGCATCGGCCTGTTGCAGCATCAAAGCCTCGCGTGAGTCCACGTTATCGGTTGTCGCGACTCTCGCCTGTAGCTCCTGTTTAATTCCATTCGCCCACTTGATGACATGCTTGAGACATGTGTCGAGTTGAGGAACGGGCCCCAGATAAAGGACTCGATAGATGGAATCCGGCCATCCCATTTTCTTGCTATGCTCGAGGTACATGGAGACGCTATCTGCTGGCGGCGTTGGCAGAGCATCCTGTGAGCAGCGGTTCTGTAAGTTCTTGTGGATCGATGTGTAGCGCAGCGATGCTCACCCCTCCCTCAGTATTTAGGAGCGCCTTCGTGACGGAACCGATGTTCACATCCTCAACATGATCCTCGGACTTGACAATGGTTGTAGCCCCCTCCTGATGTTCGAGAACGTCGATACTGTCATCGTGGTCTTGGACCGGATGGTCCACACTGTTTCGCTCTCCTGCACAACATATTCAATACTTTGTTCGGTCGACCATTCTGTCTGACAACGCTCACCGGACGATGACGGGGCGGGACTTGATTCTTCCGCCTCGTTGTGAGGAAACGCCAACGGGACGATATCAGGGCCGAGTAGTTGCGATATCTCACGGACAGTCCGATAGACCAGCCGTTGCACTCCGGGCGGCGGTTCGTCTGGTAAATGCTCCCCCTCCAAACACAATTGCACCAAAGGGTCGCGTGGTTCAAGTTGTACCTGGAACATGGCCTGGTCCAAATGCGACCAGCTCTTCGCCTGCAAATACCTGCTGCCTGTCAATTAAGCGCAATCGGATGATATAAAATCACTCACTGGTCGCAGGCAGGAAAACTCTCCTTACTAGATCCTTGTGTCGCGACAGCGTTGAGAATGCGTTTTCTCAATGGCGGACTGTCCATGTTGTATCCAACTTTATAGAGGTTAGCTGCGACCCGTAGTGACTACGACATTCCAGTGCTTACGCAGGCAGGCACATTTGCATCTGTCGTAGACAAACTGTCAGCAGTGTCATTCTCCAAGCATGACTTTCTAGAACACGAACACTCGTGCTAGGATCAAACCACGGATAGCACAACTTCCGATACGCTTTCCCTCAAAGGCAAGATGGGCTGCGAATGGCGATCAATGACACGACATTGCTATGCATATGCACGTACTTGAGGCTCGAACCAAGAGTAACATTGACTCTATGACGGTCACAACAAACGCCAGCGTCGGAGAAACCTTCCTCTGGGAGAATCTATCGCAGTATCTGGAAATACGCCGAAGCCAACTCCTTGGCAGAGTGAAGCAGCGGGGCGCAGCTTCGCTACACATCATCAAGACCACGGACGCGCACAGATCTTCTATCAGGTTACACCAAACGGACACGTCCACCTCGACGTGATTGTTTTGGAGGTAACTAAAGCGAGGATTGTCAGCGACGTGACTTGAGCTGAATAAAGATAGGTACTGACGACAAGAAGAGCGCCAGGTGCGACAGAGGATCAAACCAGGCAATGTGGAAAGCGGTAAAGTGCCGCAGAATCGGCAGCCGTTCCAGGCAGGACGGGCAGCTTTGAACGTAGCCTTTCGCTGCCTCGTAATTCAACAACGCTGCTAAATAATATATCTTGACGATATCTGATATATTTAACGATGATGATCCTGGATCTAGACGTTGCAAGGCATCCCGTATGAAATCCCGTAAGGCGAATAGGCCAGACTCGGACCCAGAGGCAAAGAATGGTGATAGGTCACTAGCAGAGCCCAACGCCGGGAACGCGGGGAATAGGGTGTCGTAGAGGCGACAAACCCAGGACCTGAAAGAACATGATTCGGCCTTGCACTTGTACTTCAAAATACGATCGCACATACCGCTGACGAGAAAGCCGTTCTTCGTCTGCCCGCCAAGATACTCCTTGCATAAGAGTTGCGTGCTGCATATGTAGTTGAATTCCCGCGTGAAACCATGAGTGATCGTACGACGTGAAATGCTGTCTCTGGCAATCGCGTGTCTCGCAACGGCCGGTGAGGTGATCTGAACAGATTGTGAACGTATCTGCGCTCAAGCATGTTGTGCTGAGGCGTCCAACGCGGATCATCAAGCGATTGTCCATGATCGTCTGTATACAGCCCAGGAGGGACTGTGACGAGACTATGGTACCATCGCGCTCATTCCCATGCACCAATAGCCTATCTTGCGACTTCAACTTCTTATGGATATAGGCATTGGAGGGAACTAAGAACGCGGATGCTCCTCGTGCCTGCAGTCCAAACAATTGCGATATCTCGGGTTTGATGTGTGTTTCGAATTCTGCAGGCAGAAGGTCCCGGACCGATTGAGCGTACTCTCGATATAGACCCAACGTGGAAAGAATCTGAGCGGGAGTCGCCGTCGCCACCGTCTGGACGGTCTCGTCATTGCATATGGAGTCGAGACACAGTAAGATTGCCGCTTTGTCGCCAGAGTTATCACGCAGTTCGTGCCGAAGTTGTTTCAAATGCGCATTGTCTCCATCGGCTATGGCCCGGAACATGGAGATCTGTGGAGTATATGAGAACGAACTCTCCTTGAAACACGTGAACTAAGCACCATATGAATGACATGCTGGTCAATGTACTTGTTGTCAATCCGATCGCTTAGCCGGAGATATTCCTCTAAGAGAAGCTTCGACTTCTGTGAGTTGGTGCCCAGAGGGTGACTTTTCCAGAGGCCGGCGAGCAGGCATTGGAGACCTCGATGAAACAGGCCCGAGTTTGATGAGTCGGCCAAGAGTAAACTGATGGCTTCCAAAGGGCGTCCTGTGGGTCATGGTAAATACTGTAACAATGCAATTCATGGAATGGTTGCCTCCTGACCTCCAGCGAGGTACGTGTCTGCTGCGTCTGACACACGGCCCATTGTCTTCAGGAGTTTGGCACGGAGAAGCGTGAAGTCATGTGTTGTCAGGTACTCCAACAGGTCTTTCTTCGATTCAAATAGTCGAGAAGCCTTCCTGTGGCAATAGTTCAGTGCGTTCAGGCATAGGGCTCCGCATAAGGCGCACTTGAGTTTGCCTGCTTTCAAATATTGAAACCTAGCATCATCCACGATCTTGTTATGGGTGGCGGGTTCGACTTGATGCGTTAGAATTACATCGACGGCTTTGTCAAGCATCCCTGCGTTGTGGAAATGTCGCGCAGCATCCGTATGGTCCTCTGCTTCCAGATACAGGCGGGCTGCTTCAGCCTCGTCTTTCGCACCGACGTAACATCTTGCAGCCTCGCGATAGCAGGTTTGTTTCTCGATGGTCGCTGCGTGCTCAACGCATGCCACGAACGCTTCGGCCGCCTCAACCAGTGCCTTTCGCCGTCTGGCGTGATCCATTGTCGTAGTCGCCTCCACGCAAGCATATGCATCGTCCCGTAGGCAGTGTGCTCGTGATACAGCCGCATCCTGCACTAAACCGGCCCGTCTGAACGCGTCGGCCGCCTGGTGGTACCTCCGATTTTCGAACAAAGATCTTGCTTTCTTCGCCCAATCGTCTAAGCAAGGTCAATGCGCCACTCCATAGGCCCGGGATTGATGAACACTGACCTGCAGTTGATACAACCGCGAGTGCAGGTATGTTTAGCCCACATTTGTGATCGAACGTTTGTATCAGACCATTTCTCGACCACAACAGCTAGTGACTTCTCATCAGTTGTCGTTGGCCGGGATGAAACTCCCTGCACATACCCGAAAAGGCTCCGCACTTTCAGAACAGTCGACTATCCAGAGATTTCGGCGGGCACGCGTCACTGCGACATACAGAGCTTTAAGCTAAAAGAAGTTTGTTAAGAGCTCGATCCACACAATATACTGTGAGAGAAACACAGCTGACCTCATTACACAATCCTGCATGCTTACTTTCCTCGTATTTGTGGGCCGATGGAACAGCACATCCACCGGAACCTAGGACGTTCAAGATAACACGCCATGTGGAGGGGCGCACATGCGAATCTTCGAAGAAATTATAGATAAGCACCTGGGTACGGGTTAGATCCACGTGGAGTGATAGTCAAAGTACTCGTACATCATTGAATTCGAGACCCTTTGAATCGTAAATGGTCCTATCAATCCGGTTAAACTATGTGACCATACGCCCGGGGGGGTCTAAAGCGCACATGATGGTACCGATATCCCCCACATCTGACCGTAACCGGCGTAGAGCCGCATCATTACGAACGAGAACACCTGTTTGGGGTTAGACTGTTCGAAGAGATCCGTAGCACTACCTACATTGATCTGCTCCAAATTCAACCAGCTCTCCAACACTGCAGAAGTGTCAAGGACACTTGGAACAGTCATGAATCCAACAGACACTCACCTCTCTCGGAAGAATTGTTCGCAGGAGATTTCGCCATGAAAGAAGATAGGTTTTATGCCGTCAACTAAAGCCCGTTCGGGGTCCAATGCGTCGATCGCGTACGGCCATAGCCTTGTGATGAGTTCCACGATCGACTGAGTGTCGCGTAAAATGCTGCGCACAAATGAGAACAACGGCACGGTGACTGACTGATGCACAGTTCACAATCCCGCCATGGGATCTGTAGTTGACGGTGAGCTGAAACGTACGCGGTTGAGGGACCGCTATGCTGAGAAGGCTGTTAGATCGACTACGTTCCTGAAAAAAAAAAGGGTCAGCCAACTGAATCCCGATGTAGATCCGGCTTACCTCATTGCGGTGCAAGAAGGCTTTAATGTCGTTGAACCTAAAAGAGCTTCCGGCCGAGATGGTTTGCGCTGTATCTCCAGCTAAGACCAGCCCATGCGGGTTAGCACAAAGCATTCTCAATACTGAAAAGAAGTATGGTCAAACTTAATTATAATCCTTTTGACCTATGGGCTCACACAAAATTTCTATGAGCAGGTTATCCTGTCCACGAAGTTTAGTTGGAGACCTTTTGGAATGTGCATGTATACGCACCTGCACTTCATCGACGTATCTCATGGAGAAAGCAGTCAGTATGTCGATGCGACATCCACAACCGAGGGGCTTACAAGAAATCTATCTTCTTCCCTCGAATTCCTCTCCGCAGGAAGCCCAAAAGACAGTGCGTTCTGGCGTGGGGAAAAACGAAGGTGAGGTTTTCCTATAAGAAACGTGCAATATTAAAATACCTATCCGCAGCATCACGGTGTCCCATCCTAATCCTCTTTTCTTCGTAGCGTTCAAATAGTTCATAGACCACATCGCGCTGCTGCGCGAATGTAGGGCACGAGCGAGCGCTCAGGTTCAGGTACGACTCTTTGTCGAGGATATGACGCTCGCTAAGATGTGCTTGTTCCGATCCTTTTATGACACCTGAAGGTGTGGGGTAAGCTCAGCTTCGCAGAAAGGACTGTTGTACACACCCATGAACTCATTCCAGACAAGAGCAGGATCTGTATGTTTGCATTATGTTTGCGTGAAAAGGATGACGAGGTAGTAATATACCGATGCCCTTCCTTAGGGAAGAAGGGAAGTGAGCCCAATATAGGTGTACGAACTCGCGTAGGGAGATGAAGTTTGGTCTCTCCTGCTGATCCTTCACGGTCCAAACGAGATTCTCAGAGTGTCGGGCTTGCCGTGTTTCATGCACTTCATCCGTGAGGTAGTCTGCTTCAACCATACTACATAACTGTTACGACTTAATATGCGAGTCCAGTGAAAGTGTAACTTCAGGGACATACCATGCTGTATGTCACAAACAGAGGGAAGTGTTCGTCGCGAAGTTGACTGAAGCGTCTGGGGAGGTCGTTTCGCAAATCATTCATGTGGTCCGCATCACGAGGTAGCTTGCTGTATTTGGGGGACCTCGGAGATGAGGCGTTGCTCGTCAGAGAGTCAGATAATTTTGCGAAATATTCTGCTACTTTTTCGGCGAGGATGCGCGACTGGGTTAGGAATATTTGCCTTGGGCGTGTTACACCGGAGTACTGGTCCGTCCGCCAGTTGGACTCAACTGCGAACATCTTGAAGAGCATCACGGTAGTTTTCCTGAAACATGTCAAGGTCAGCCAGGTCAAAACGGGCCTGCAACTCACTCACCCAGTACCGCTACGGCCGATGACGTAGCAGGAATACGGATGGTTGACAATTTCTTGTTCTTGTGCGCTATGATTCAAAATTAGCACGCGAGAGCAAACACAAATACAATATGCTACGTACGATAGCAAATACGGGTGGACAACTTCTTTGTTCTTCAGGACATCTGAGATTACCATTGTATCAGTACACCGATACCCATAACATATGCATACCGTTGAGGAACGCCTGCGCTCCAATGTCAGCGTAAAATCCATGATGGCTGATGGGAACACAATACGATACCTGAGACAGTGCTGCATATTTCTCGAAGCTGCACCACATGTAAGCCGGTTGCATTGTATAGTTCAAGTTGTTAACTGGCAGGTGACACGTACACGAGAAGACTGCTTAGCTGTGGTTGGAAAGTCAGATAGCAAGGCCAAGCACTGTCCAGCGAATGCCACAAACCTCTTCATGATACCCATCTGCGACATCCACGAGCTCCGGTATCCCACCACGCTTAGCACTATCAGCTACGGATGGGAAGAACCCCGGCGAGAAGACGTCGTCTCCATTCGAGCGTGGCTTTACACGATAGGTACATCTATTGGACAGGTTAGTTGCATTCGTCTTTGAAGGCCGCACGCATCTCGGCGGGCAGAATCGTCTTATCATTGACCTATTCTTGAACTCGCCGTGACCTTTCTCAGCCAGGTACGTGCCAACCGCGGACCAAAAGCGCTGATCGAGTTGAGCGTGCGTATATATTCCGAACACTTTGATGACTGGAGAAAAAGGGAGCACGTCAATGCAGGGATAGCCACGAATATATTTTCCCCTAACCTTGACGTTCCCTCTGGTGTTGAATAGGTAGAAAACAAGCTATCAGTATATAGCGCCCGAATCGTAAGGAAGAAATGTTGACCTCGGTTCCGATGTCAGGTATGCAACCAATGTGATACTGAAACATATAGTGAGCGACAATACACAACCAGGCTTCAGATTCACGTACGACTAGTCGCAAATCTCCCGTTACCCAAGCCGCGTAGATGGGCACATCAGTTGTGTGCGCCGTCAGAGGCCTTTGGTTATCACGCGAAAAATGTCCGTGTGAGAGATCCCTGCGGAGCATTCGGATCAGCCCCCAAACACTATAGGATTTGCGAGCCCACGTACTTGATTTTGTTCACGATGATTGCGAACGTCGTAGGGTCCTTTTTCGTAGTCTCTCGCAGCATTTTTTCCGTTCGACCGGAGATCAGAATCCACCAGTCGCCAAACCCATCGGCATGATCGAAGTAAATTGCCGAATTGGTAGGTTGATTCCTTTCATAGCCAACAGTACGCGCGGCATGAGGAGCGGGACCTGGATCGTGATTGCCACCTCGCACTGTGTTCGCGGCCATACCATCGCCTACAACCTGCTTGAGCGCGTCCTGTACATCTGGCCATCGGACAACCTCGAGGTACACCTAGTGTACAATCAACGAGAGGATAGGAAAGACGTAAATTCTCACTCAGTGACTTACCAATAACGAGCGCTTGAGTTCTTGAAGGATAATTGGAGACGGTTCACACGGATGCTTGGACGATATACCGAGGTCACGAAGAGCCTCCAAATAGTCGTTGGTGGGCGCAACAGGACCCCATATAGTATCGAAAGTGCTTGGGGCGCGACCCTTGCCTTTTCTCGAAAACTATGGCCGCATAGCATAAGTCGACGTCCGGGCAAGAATGAAGAGAAACGAACATTCAGAGATCCGTCAGTCTTCGGCGCTTTCTGTTTTCCCGATTGACGTGCAGCGTGTGTATCAGAGAATCTTGCTTCAGTCGGGGATGACAGGCGCTCAAGCACTGTGTTTGCGCTTGAAACGTATGTAACCCGCCGATTCAGGTCCCTCGAAGTATCATCAGAGCTATCGACAAGGATGCACAAATTGGCGGAGAGGCACGATAGTAATCGTGACCATGTCCCAGTGAAGTACTCCCCGGCATTTGTTGGAAAGTTCTCCTCAAAGAACTTTCCAAGAAAGGCCGATGCCACCTCATCAAGACCTATGGGATCGTGTGTTGAGCTCGCAATGATCGAGGACGTCGCAAGACCCAAGGTAAGGTCGGCGGAGGAACACACTTACTACCTAGCACGAACTCGAGGAAGAATCGTTTGTCCTCAAGCTGCGATTCAGCGAGCCACGATTCGATCGCCTCAAGAACCGGAGTTTTATTGCACGCAGACGTCTTTATAGCCCTGAAAAGGGCATCGTTGGCTTTGTGTAGGTGTTCAAAGTACACGTCCATCGCTGTCGTGAGAGGAAGTGAAGGGATCGAAAGCCGGGGGGGGGGGGGGTTGTGAGAAGACTTCCCGCTCCTCATATAAGCGGGTACTCACAACGCGTGAACGCGCTCCGCATGGCGATTGTGCTACAGAAGTACACGTTTTGGCCAGAATTAGATGAACGCCGTTCGAACCCCGCCGTTGTGTTGGTGAGTGTCCGAATCCTGCAATATGCTGTCCTTAAGCTTTCATTCGCCAAACACTGTCGTACACGTTCAAGCCACGCGGTTTGCCCAAGAACGCGCAGCTTGCGATATCTCGATCGCTGGCGTCAATGCTATCCCGGCGCCACAGTGAGCTCGGCGCAGTTCATGGGATGCTACGAAATCCTAAGTTCGAGCAAACAGGATATCATGTCGTCGCGCGATGTTTGGGGAACAAGTGAACGCGGCGACGATCGCGACGATCGCGACGTCGTGTATTCGGACTCCGCTCTAAACTCGGGCAAGTGGAAACAAAGTTCGCCATTTGCAGCTGTCCTGGATGAATCATGAGAAAGACTGAGAGGTTTTACCGAAAGGCATACACGCGGTCCCCGAGTGGGCCGCAAGCAAGCCATATACTACACGTTCTCTCATGGCACCACCGACCCTCTGAACGAAAGCTCGTGGTGACCAGTATCATCACGCACCGCGGCTAATTATCGAGGTATGCACTGTGTCTGCACCTCCAGATACTGTATATACGCCGGACATTGCCTGCCCTAAGCAGCGGGGCCATATTTGTCCATCTCCTTGACCTCTGCATATGGATCCGCTTTCGGGGGGTAACCGTACCTGGGTTCGTCCGTTTCTGCAGGCATTCGTCAGACATTGCGGCCTCGGTATCCGAACGAAAGATCAAGAACTTACTAAGGACGTCCTGGTATATCTTCGATACCTCCTCGTTCCATACCTCGCGCCACATATGCGCGCCCCCGCCAACGGAGCCGTCCAGCCCGTGTTCGGCCATGAATCCGCGCACGTCGAAGTTCTGGCGATCGGCGTCGGCGTTGGTCGGGGGCTTGATGTCGATTCGCTTGTCTGGTTCGGCGTGTGGGAGGAGGAGCAGCGTGTAGCGGTGGTAGTCGGTACCCTTTTGCGGATGTGGGGGAACGTAAGGGAAGGGGATGTAGGGCCGGGAGGTTTCGATGAGAGAGGTGGTCGAGGAAAGGCGGATGTTGGTGCTGTAGGCACGCATGAATATTCAGGGGTGGTTCTGAACCCGCGAGCACTTACATCATCCAGTGGAGGTAGGTCTGGTATGTGCCGTCGGTTTCATTCGGTACATCTGGTACAAGAGATCAGAAGGGTTCGGATATATTGGCTGCTACCCTCTTACCGGGATCTACTAGGAGTAGGGTATAGTAGCGTTCCTCGGGATGCATAACACTGACGTAGATATGGGGAGGTTTGCGAGTCTGAAGAGCTAATGTGAACGCTCGGGTTTATTGCGCATATATCAAGGGGCTGACCTGCTCGGGTACGAGGTAGACTCCGGGTTCGACGGCTTTGTACGCTTTCCGTACTGTGCGGTTGCGCGGCGATGGTGCTTCAGGGAACGTCACACGGACGTCGATAGTAGGGTGAAGCGACGGGAGCACATCAGGGACGACGTTCATCTGGTGTATACGTTCCATCTTTCCCCGTTGTGAGTACTCATCGGTTATTACAGAAAGCACGTATACGTACCAGTAGGTCGAGGTCTCCTTCAGTCCGCCACTTCAAGTCCGTGAGCTTCCGATACACGGGTTGCGTCATGTCCGCTGAGGAATAGTCAGTCAAAATACATATCGGAGGATGTCTCGGAGACGTACCCAGGCCGTTTCTGAATTTCCATCGCACCTCCGGCCGGTTAATCTGGCTCTGCACCTCCACAATATTTGCCTTCTCCTTCAAAGAGTTTATGCTCTCCTGCACCGTCTCCTTCTCCGCGTCGGTAGCCATCTTCAACTGCTCCTCTTTCTCAGATATTTGCTTCTTCAGCTGTTGCGCCTCTTCGGTGAGGACGGCGCTGTCCCAAACGATGTACCGCAGAGCTTCGTCGTAAGCTGGCAGAACACCGGGTGCAAGCGGTCTTGACCATTCTCGCGGACGTTGGGGGCTAATATGCGGACGCCGAGTGGCATATTTGCGACGGCCTGCGGTAGTGGTAGCAGTGGTAGCATCCGTGCTCGGTGAGTTCTCAGCCTCCTTCGGCTTCGGAGATGCCAACGAGGCGGCGGCCTTCGACGATATGGACGCGACGAGGGGCGCGCTCGGCGGCTCCGGTATTTGGGTCGGTGCTGCAGATGAGGTCTGCGCCTCTGCCGCTGGCGCCGTCGACGCGAACGTCGCGCTGAGGCGCGCTGTACTTGTACGGAGCCGGCGTATGGCGAGCATCGTCCAAGAAAAAGCCGGAAGGTGGCTGTGTCCGCGTCTCTTTCCTTGCTCCCCGCATCGATGGCCGACCAGGAGCAGCACGATGAATTCGTGCATCATATCGCTATCAAGCTTTCCCGAGAGCTGAACATCATCAACCCCAATGACTTGCTCGCTAGGCGGGTTATTGACATAGCCCAGTCAAACACCCAGGATGCCTTCATCAAAGGTGTGCATGCTGTTCTCTTTGCTATGTTTCTTGCTGACTCGGTTGGCATCGACAGCGGCCAAGGGCTTCGGTCTGTCTCGAGACTCTTTCTTGAATGAGCTGCATGTGGAAATTAGTTCCCATTCCAAGCAGGAGGCGGCCGGTCTTGCTCCCCAACCGGTGCACGGCATCGCGGTCCACGACAGTGAAGTACTGGAGCCTGAACCCGTACGGCAAGGTGGTCTTATGCGCAAGGACGCGGTATGTGGTCGTGAATCTGGCATCGGTAGGGTCTGACCAGCGATCTAGCGACATGCTTTCCGCGCTCCAGCCAAACCACTTGAACCACCTACGCCCAGAACATCTGTATTGGGGCTCGACAAACTCGCTCACCAGAAGCGACTCGAGGCAGCTCAAGCTGACGGGGATCGTTCGCGGAAGAAGCCCCGTATTGACGACGATCCTGTCTTCAAGGGTCAGTATGTTCACCCATGTGCGAACGCATGACTCACATCGTTTGTACAGTTCCTCATCTGCCTTCTGCAAGAAATATGCGTCACAGAGGAGAGGAGACACCGTCGCACCCTGGTGGGTTATCTCAGACCGCTAAAGACAGGTTAGACGAGTACAGAAGACAGCGAGAAAGGAACCGAGGTACGCAACCTTCTTTACACTGATATTGCGCGATTTATCTTGCCGTTCCAGAGGGTATACGGGCACACAATGAACCCAATCGCGATCGACCGCAAGGTATTGGCGACTTCCAGCGACGAGCTAACCGTCGGGATGACGGGCGCGATCGAGGTGGGCGGGATCAACGACGCGACGGCCGAGGCTGGGACGCCACTCCCCGTTCCGAGCGTGGTCACCGTGGCGACGACGCACCCAGCGTTCGCGTGCCCAACGTTGGTTGGGATTCTACACCTCGTACCCAGCGCGGCAATGGCAATGACGGAGGCTGGGGCGGCGCTCGTGATCGGCGGTGGGACGCTCCTACACCTCGGATTGTAAGAGATGGTAGTCCTGAAGATGAGCGTGGCGCATTCGGAGTCGACGTTAGGGAATGGGAGGAGGAACAAGTTAGGCTGGATCGCGACTGGTATTCTGGTGCGGAGGACGGCGCGCTCGCTGGTGACGAGGAGCACAACCCGCTCGCGCAGTACGATGACCTTAGCGCTATAAAGCAGGCTGAGATCGAAACAAAACGCGTCGTAAGCATTCTCTTGCGAAACATCGTCTTTAGGCAAATGCTGAATTTCCTTGCAGAAAAAGATCTCTGCTCGTCAAGCGCAGTACAATGCCGACAACGACTTGTGGGAGGCCAATCGTATGGTTACCTCGGGTGTCGCTACCCGTAAAGGCGTCGACCTCGACTTTGAGGACGAATCCGAGTCTGCCGTGCATGTCATGGTGCACAACCTCAAGCCGCCCTTCCTGGACGGCCGCCAGGTGTTCACCAAGCAACTCGAGCCAATCAATCCGATCCGTGACCCGACGAGTGACATGGCCGTTTTCTCCAAGAAGGGCAGCGCGCTCGTCAAGGAGAAGCGTGAGCAGGCAGAGCGTGCGAAGGCCGCAGCGAAGCTTGCTGCGCTTGGCGGTACAGCGCTTGGAAACATCATGGGCGTCAAGGATGAGGAGGCGGAAGCTGAAGGTGCGTACTGTACCCTCCGTGTATGCGGGTAGTGGTGGATTGGCATTCACGCAGGACGTCGTGTTCTTTGCTTGTTTCTGCAGCCGAGGCGGAGAAGAAGGCCAAGGACGGAGAGAAGGAGGACTATAAGGGCGAGTCGAAGTTCGCGACTCACCTCAAGTCCAGCGCCGGGCAGAGCGAGTTTGCGAGGACGCGGACGCTCAAGGAGCAGCGGGAATACTTGCCAGCATTCGCTTGTCGCGAGGAATTGTTGAAGGTCATCCGCGAAAATCAAGGTCGGGATAATCAGGGGATACATTCATGATGGCCATCGCTGACGACTCCCTACAGTGATTGTCGTGGTTGGCGAGACCGGTTCGGGCAAGACGACGCAGCTTGGCCAGTTCTTGTACGAGGATGGCTACTGCTCTCATGGTATCATTGGCTGCACACAACCCCGTCGCGTGGCGGCTATGTCTGTGGCTAAACGTGTTAGCGAGGAGATGGAGGTATGTCACAGGTGGTACTATCTTGTTCTTCCACTGCTTCTCATGATCATCGCAGTGCAAGCTCGGAGGCACCGTGGGCTACGCTATCCGATTCGAAGACTGCACGTCTGCTGATACCAAGATAAAATGTGAGGAACTACCTGATCTTGTCCCTTCATTCGCTGACGATCATTTTAGTCATGACGGATGGTGTGTTACTCCGAGAGTCCTTGAATGAGGGAGATCTGGACCGCTACAGTGTCATAATCCTTGACGAAGCCCATGAGCGTTCACTGAACACCGACGTTCTCATGGGTCTGCTCAAAAAGAGTGAGTAGACGTGCTAGATCGTTTTGTTCGTGCGCTGACATTTCCCAGTTCTTTCTAGAAGGCGAGACCTCAAACTCATTGTTACTTCGGCAACTATGAATGCTGAGAAGGTGCGACTTGCTATGGTTCGGAGCCAGTAAACGTTATTGACCAGCTTACCAGTTCTCCAACTTCTATGGTTACGCGCCGTGCTTCACAATTCCTGGAAGGACATTCCCGGTTGAGATAATCCATTCCAAGTCGCCTTGCGAAGACTACGTAGACAGCACCGTCAAGCAGGTGTTGCAGATTCACTTGTCGGGCCCTCCGGGCGACATTCTGGTCTTCATGACTGGTCAGGAAGATATCGAAGTAACATGTCAAGTTGTTCAAGGTCGGTCTAACAAACGTTCGGACATTTGTGCATACTGAGGCGCTCTCAGAGCGACTGGACCAGTTGGATGATCCCGCTCCTCTGGCTGTGCTGCCGATATACTCCCAAATGCCGGCTGACCTACAGGCCCGTATCTTCGAGCCGACTGCAGACGGGCGCAGGAAGGTCATCGTTGCGACAAACATCGCAGAGACTTCCTTGACCGGTAAGCAGTGGTAACTGTGCGTTCCTGCCGAAGCTCAACCCCTACGTAGTCGATGGTATCCACTACGTCGTGGACGCTGGTTACTATAAACTCAAGGTGTACAACCCCAAAGTCGGTATGGACGCTCTGCAGATCACGCCCATCAGTCAAGCAAACGCGAATCAGCGTACTGGTCGCGCGGGTCGTACTGGTTCTGGGTATGTTCTCGCTATCGATCAAAATGTGGTTGTTGCTGAGCTCCGCATCAGATTCTGCTATCGGATGTACACTGAAATGGCGTATCGCAACGAGATGTTTGAGAGCACCATCCCGGAAATTCAACGGACGAACTTGGCCAACACAGTGCTGTTGCTGAAGTCATTGAGTGTTAAGGATCTCCTCGAATTCGATTTCATGGACCCTCCGCCTCAGGTATGTCATTAAACGCTCATTCCACATTTTACACCCTTCACAGTCTGACCGTCGAGCATGATGCAGGCGAACATGTTGAACTCGATGTATCAGCTCTGGGTTTTGGGCGCGTTAGACAACGTGGGCGACCTGACATACACGGGCAAGAAGATGTCGGAATTCCCGATGGAACCATCGATGGCTAAGATGCTCATCGCGTCCGTGGAGTACAAGTGCTCCGCCGAGATGCTTACGATTGTCTCTATGCTGTCCGTCCCAAGCGTGTTCTATCGGCCGAAGGAACGTATGGAGGAGGCTGATGCCGCGCGGGAGAAGTTCAACGTCCCTGAAAGCGACCACCTCACGCTGCTCAACGTCTACACCCAATGGAAATCTCATGGGTATGTTCTCTGTCTCTCGATCACATGTAGGTTGTCGTTCCGTGCTGATCAATATACAAGATACCGTGACGACTGGGCACTCCGCCACTTTTTACATCCCAAACTGCTGCGCAAGGCTCGGGAGGTGAGGCAACAGCTAGAGGACATCATGAAGTTCCAGAAGATGGACATTGTCTCCGCAGGGACGGACTTCGACGTCATGAGGTATGTATCGCCGTATCTCCTGATCGTATAGTCCCTGACGAGGTTGCAGGAAAGCTATCTGTGCCGGCTACTTCCACCAAGCGGCAAGGGTCAAGGGCATTGGCGAATTCGTGAACATCCGAACGGGTATGCCGACGCACCTCCACCCCACAAGCGCATTGTATGGCCTTGGGTGTAAGTCTGCTCTTCGCATTACGATGGGATCGCCAGTTGACAGTCCTCCGCAGACACGCCGACATACGTAGTCTATCATGAGCTCATCCTGACCTCGAAGGAGTACATGACCCAAGTCACTTCCGTTGATGCCTACTGGTTGGCTGAGCTCGGATCGGTGTTCTATTCCGTGAAGGAGAAGAACTTCGACGAGCGAGGAAACCGCCGCCAGGCGGATCGCGAATTCTCTAAGAAAGCGGAGTTGGAGACCGAAATGGCCAGACAACGAGAAGAGTGCGTAGCTTCATATATCTTCTGGCTTCTCTGACTCAAGACTCAGAACGAAACGGAAAGCGGAAGAGGAATCTATCGCCATCAAGGCTTCAAGCGGATCCGCTTCAAAGATTATTATACCTGGCACTCCCAGGACAGGCGGAATGGGCTCACGCATTGGACATACGCCGCGGCGAAGAGGCATCTGAGGTACATCATCTGCACATATTAGTGTCTGTAATATTATAGTCATCGGTCTTCTCGGAAGCCGCAAGCGTCGTGACGATCAGTGATCATGCTATGAGACCAGCTTCCCGTTTCTACGCCATGGTTGCCGTCTTCCGTTCATATTATCTGCTTCGCACTCTGCATTAACACACGCTCAATTGCCACACTTCTGGCTTGCTTGATCCGAAGTTGAAGGACATAATGAGCAGTTCGCAGTCTGCCGACCGCGCTCACTTTGAACAAGCGTCTCCGCTCGAGAGCCTCGTCCGACGTGCATCTTCCCGGAGGGTAGCACCTCATGCTCATCGACCAACGGATCTCAACACATCGAGCCCGGACTACGATGAAAGCGAACATCAGTCACCTTTTACGACTCCTCCGAAGCAGAAGTACGCCGGCCGTCCTCCAAGTTCCCCGTTGCTCCACACGCAATTCCGTGGCTCGACCGCAACCGCTTTAACGGGCTTTGACACGAGTTATGCGGACACAACTGGATCGTCCACAGGCTATGACTACGCAGGACCGGTTCGGGAAAGCGCGTATCACGACGACGAAAGCGTTTACTCTAGGCAATCTTATGCAAGTCACGGCTTGCCACCGCAACAGCCTCCCTCAGGGTCTCGCCGGCCGAACGTGTACTCCCAATTCTCCGAATACAATGTTGACAACTTCTCGGCTCAGTACAGGGATTCTTACGAGATGCCACCCGGCCCGGGAGCAGCTGGCGAGCCCGCAGAGCCATACGTCCCGACCGTCGTGGTCTCCGCACCGTCTGATGCATTTGGAAGCCAACGGGAGTCGCCACCAAGAACGTCCACCAGCTCGACACCTGCTCGTCCCAACTACTCCCGCCCCTTACGCCCTGCGGCCTCTTCAGAATCTATCCGCCCTCCCCTTCCCCCGACAGCGACCACCGAGAGCAAACGTCAAGTGCTCGAACGCAATGCGAACCGAAGACCCTCTCAGACCTTCACTCGTAACCCCAGCGCGCCGAACTCACCTGCGACCAGTTATATGACGAATGCACCCAATACACCCCCCTCTTCACTAGCCGCATACGGCCAATCCCCTGCATCCGCATCATCTCGATCTCTCTCTCCTGGCCTGCCCCCACCGTCCCCGCAAGCTAGATCTGGGCCCAACTCACGATCAACCAGCCCTGATCCCGGGCATGGAACTCCGGGCACGTCAGGATCACAGACCGTGACGTTGCCCAATCGACCCCCATCGCCGTCCTCAGGCTCGCCTACCAGTCTATATTCTCGTTATTCCTACTACGATTTGGACAAAGCCAACTCGCCGACCAACGAACAGCGAGGACGACAGCAATCGGGGATGCTGGAACCCGGAGCCTATCACAGCTCGAAGACGCACCTTCCCAGTCCCCTAAGCAGTCCGACGGAGCCAACGGAGCATAAGGAAGGGCCAGAAGACTACCTTCAGTTGGGCATCCAACATCACGAAGCGAATCGGCTTCAGGAGTCCGCGCGGTATTTCGAGATGAGTGCGAAGGAGCAAGGCGGATGCGGCGTGGGTATGCTGATGTGGGGATTAACTCTGAGATCCGGTTGGGGGGTGAAGAAGGACGAGAAGAAGGCCTTTAAGTGGATAAAGAGGGCGGCTGAGAGCGCCGTAGGTGATCTAGAGAGTACCCGAGGAGGCATGGAAGCAACGGCCGTGAAGGTGAGCGCACTCTGTTATGAATGTAGTGAATATGCCGCTGAGCCGTCTTCTTTCAGTCAGAGCTGATCCTAGCGATCTATGAAGTAGCGCAGTGTTTTTTTCATGGTTGGGGCGTGGCGAAAGACCAGAAGATGGCCGTAGTGTGTCTCAGTCACTCCCTATCTCTGTACCGTCACTGACCGCTATGGGTACAGAGTTACTATCAGGTTGCCGCCCGACTGGGCGATCCCGATGCCCAGCAGGAGCTCGGATACTGCTTGGCAAACGGCAAAGGTTGCAAGAAAGACCGCAAGGAAGCAGCGAAATGGTATCGTGCAGCGGTAAGTACTGCCTGTGCCGTATATGATCACCATCTGAATCAGGCCATGTAGGTCGCGCAAGGCGCGAGTGACGTTGGGATGGCATGGATATACAAGGAGAAATTCCAATGAATGGTTTCTAGCGAACTTCCGATTGCTTCCATTTCCCTCCGGGGTGTTTTTGCGCGTATTTGGGACTTCATATTAAATCGCCGCGTGTTTTATGATACAAGTGATGATACCAGGGACCAAGCCCTCTCCCCCGACTTCGCGAATGTGACATCCCATGAAAGTAAACTAGCGACGTGTATCAGCGACGCGTTCTCGTTCAAGTAGAGAATGGCTCAGCAAGATGTGGTTGTCTCATGCCATCGCCCCAGATCACACCGGCGAGTGGACCCTTAGCGGGACAACGGAGATCGAACGCAAATTACATAGTACAACATCATGAAAGATGGTATGAGGACTCGACTCACCCGATAAAACCCGACATAAGAGGCCAAAATTCCATCAAGGACCTCGCGCCTGGGGCGTCGCATTCTACCGTCCTCCACCAGGTAGTGGGCACGCTTCATGCATACAACGAGGAGTCCCCGCGCCCCACCTTCTCACCACCAGAAGGAGGCCATTGGCCCTGTACCTCCGCCTTCACCACAAGCCGCCAGGGTATCATCACCTGCCCGACGAACCGACCGTCAGGGTTCTCTGTCGGTCCCAGGCGAAATTCGCTGGTGGAGATCAAGATGATGTTCAGGTCCTTGTCGGTGCCGGCGAAGGTGCCCATAAAGACGCGATCATCGTTGATGGTGACGCGGAGCGTCTTGCGGAGGAGAGCCTTGAAGTGTTCGAGAGTGGAGGACATGAAGAAAATTCCGCTTTGTTTGGCTTTGCTTGGAAACTTTGCTTCAGCTCAGGCTTTCGGATACCAATCACTGAACAGGTATCTAATAAGCTCTGAAACGACTACGATGTTTATGCTATTGCCTATAAGTCGGTATTTGGTCTTCATCGATAGGTCAACCGGCCATCGAAAATCTTCTGCATCCTCGACGCCGGCTGAGCCATTGTTCTTCTCGCCTTCCATCATCGGGACAGGTCTCCGGAATCCGAAGAGACGTAAGAGTTCGTCTGGATGAAAGTAGCGTAATCGTAGAGAATTGAGGATGCGAACGGCATCCGGATCGCCATTCTCTTGCGCAGATAAAAATTCATCGAATATTGCAGTAGTCTGTTGTAACGCGAGGAAATCAATACATGAAACTGCGAAAGACGACTCAAGTCTGTACGCACGTCGAGAGTCTCGTTCATCTGGAGTATAGATCCCGCGCTTTCTACCAGCTGAGTATAACCTGATAGATAGTAGTCATAAGTATGGCGCTCTGAGCGTGATACAACGGTATGATCTCTACAGGAGGGTGATAGTATATGAATAAGGGATTGTGTGGAGCATGACACAGACCTCTAGTAAAGCAGCAACTCCGAGTGGACGAAGGCAATACGATGTCGAATAGGCGGCCCCACTTTTGGAGAACGCGATCAGGGATTGTACACGCTTCCATCCCGTCTGTGTTCAGATATCGACACAAAGCATGGACTTTAGACCCTTCTGCAGGTTGTGCTTCTCCGAGTGGTCCGTTGTTCTGATCGATCGAACGAGGGTCCACCCAGTCCTCTCCTAATCCGGGAATGTGGCGTAGAACGGCAGAATGATCCGTAATTTGAGGAGGAGGGGAGGTAGTTCGTAGTTTCGCTAGCAAGTAGTATCTCAACCGAGAATTGGGTACACCAAATTGTAACGGCGTGAGAAGCAGCTCCCTGGTTTCGTATCCGAGGTTTCGCAGGGTGTCGACGAGTGTCGTACGAGTGCTAGAGCTCTGATATGTTTGAATATGTTTGATGTTCGTCGCCGAGCGATGAAAGCGCCAATATGTTACCGCTAAGTGCAAGGTTTGGAGATAAGCAATGACAATACTGACCTCAAACCCTGCCACATTTTCCACAAGTAAACACCTCGGGTGGTCGTTTCGTTCCGCAAGTTGTGGGAGGACTCGGGTGACGAGGTGCAGAAAGCTCTGAGCACGAGGATCCTGGGCTCCTTTAGCAGATGGATTCAGGACAGTGTATGGCTGGCACGCAGGCGACAATAACCAAAGGTGTATTCTTTGACCATCGATGTTTCGCAGATCATCAGCGGTAAGCGTACTGATGTCCGTCTAGATGTTGACATTAACGGTAGAAGGTCGCGTACAAGTAATAAGTCACGAACTTTGAGGGCCATTGTCGTTCCATAATTCAGAGCGTATACCTGGCATGCGGACTGGTCCCAGTCAAATGAGCGAAGAACCCTCGCGTTCACGCCACTTCTGCGCAGCGCGAGATGAAGGCCGCCTGCAAGGATGAATTACTCGGTTGCGCGACCCCTAGAGAGATAAATCCGGCATAATGGTCTCACCAATCCCGCTGTAGAATTCAAGAGCATGAAGGCAGTCCATGATCATGCGTCAAGTCTAATTCAAGGTTATCCCTCGCCGCTGGGGAAGTAGCCGCCGTGCCGGCTTAAAGCAACATGTGCTGACTAAGCTTGTCGTCTCGAGTGTTCGACTTTAACGAACGCCCTTTCATTTCGCCGTACTTCTCCTCTGCGTTACATATCGTTCTTTTATCTATCTGCCTTACGACAATCTGCGATACCTATAACTACCACCCGCCATTTCTCTGCGAAGTTGCGCCTCTCTGGGGCCACCCCATATCTCACTGTCATGAACCAAGAAACATTTTCTGCGTACGATGCTGAGCGCAGCAAGGGGGCTTCAAGCACCGGAGATATCCCTTATCAACCACGCATGAACGATCTCAGGGACCCTATGAACATCTCCCGGAGGTCAGACATCGACGACAAGTCGTGTACTCTGACTAACGCAATGGTCTGCTTTGTTTCACATAGCCCAGCGAGAGATCCGTCGACACATCTCGCCCATAATGTGCTACCTACCCCCCTCAGTCCCAAAACTCATAACGCCGTCTTTCGCGCCGTCTCCCCCGAATCCCCGCTATCCCACAAGTGTGTGCACCAGATTGCCGCCCGTGTCTATCTGCTGAGTTTGATTAGGCGTTACGCTTCAGACACGATATCTATGTCGGATCCTGGACCCTCAAGACGATTCTACAGGAGGGCCCCTTCGTATGCACATGGGCTCGTCTCTTCACTACGTTCGTCTATTGATTATGTTGATTCATTCCCAGAGAACAATTCGATCGAGAAGAGTCTAGTTCCCTGGGCATGGTGACGCCAGATTCGAGGTATGATCATAACCTCAGATGATCTCCATGCCAGCGAGTCTTACGACTAGTCGTCAGTCCGATTCGTGCTCGCCTCAACTCTAGAAGGATGGCTGCTACTCCGCCCCTGATGTACGTCTAACTGAGTCCTACTTGGTGCAACCTTTTACTGTTCGTTGACGAGTTGTTCCTGTTCTTAGTCGAGAGACTTCGGTCTCCTCCGATCGAACACCGGGTGGAATAAAAACACCGCGGCTTGAAGGCTCTCATGTGCGGTGAGTATTCTGCTCTCCCGACTTCGTACTTGTTAGAGGGTCAACTCATTCGATTTTTTCCGATTGTTCAGAATCAAGCTCGAAGAGCCTGTTACGCCCCTAAACTCAACACATATGATGTCTCCTCCCTTATCCGCCCCTTCCCAGCATTCTCGCTCTCATTCCCAGTTGTCGTCTCCGTTCATGGGCAAACAACTTCTGTTCGAACCGGGCTTGCAAGTTACGCCTCGCGTCGCCTCCTCGTCACCCGCGAGTGGCCGCCTGGCACACGTGGACGATATCTTTTCCACGCCAATCGCGCAACAGTCATCGACCTCGATGGCGGCAATTCCGGCTACTCCAGCGCACACTTTTCAATACGCGCAGCCAGAGATGGCACGTGTGTACATGCAGAAGATGGAAGAGGCCGCAGCGGAGCAGGCTGCTCGACGCGAACTTCATCGACCCGATTACCTGCGACGAATGTCCCGCAATGACGGCGCCGAGGGGCAGGCTGGCGTCGATCACCGCCATCCAAGATATGAGCTTGATCCTGCGCTTCTCGCCAATGCGAATGCGGGCCCGTCTACTTTTCCCAGCGTGCCGGGTCTTGGAGTCACCGAAAGCCCAGTTAAGGGCCGGCGAATCACGCTGTTCCAGGAAACATCGGAGGAAAGCTTTGAGGAGAGTCTCCTCGCCGGTGGTTACGGCAAGTATCGCACCATCCCGCCCGAGCCCCAGTTTCATATCCCAATCAGCCAAGATCAACCGGATCGATCCACACCTGGAACGCCAGCGCAAGCAGGCGCATACCAGGGACCTCTCCATTGGTTACATACAGCATCTCCCGGTCCCAGCCCACAGACAAGCACGCCTGTCCCCGGCCCCTCGGCTTTACCCCAGGGACCGCCGACTGATGAGGCTCCATCATCGCCTCGGGATGCTCAGAAACGACGACGACTGGAAGCTTTCCGAGGCTCCTCACGCGCATCAGGGCACAGTCTGCATCCGGTGAATGTAGAGGGCATGGGCCGCATTCTTATGAACGTCACCAACGATGATGCGCCTGCATCTACCGCTGCTGAAGAATCTCCGGGAAAGAAGAGATCTGGTCGTCGCAAGAAGCCAACAAAAGGCGCCGCTTCTAACGCTCCTACACCGAAACATCCCTCACCCGTGCGGAGTTCAGAGGGCGAGGTTGAAGGACCCAATTGGCTAGACTCCGAGTTTCCCTGGTGCTTGCGAAATCAAGAGCGGGCGGAAGCGATGAGGGCTGAAGAGGAACACAAGCTCATGTGGATCTCGAGGTTCCTGGATCGCGAGAGCGATTCGGACGAGGACGAAGAGCACGAGATCCTCCCAAGTGCCACTTGGGGCGAGATTTACGAGCCGGGCGAGCCGCCGATGCCAGTACGGATGGGTAGGGGGAAGATGGTGCCCTTCCGCGCTGACTCCGCCGGGAAAGGCTCGGTGCAACATAAAGCTTCCACTGTTCAGAGACCGAGGAGGGGCATGTTCTTCCCGAGTGACCCCTCCGACGCTAGAGCAGCGTTGTTATCCAAGAGGAGGGCCAGGGAGATCATCTATAAGAAGCAGAAGCTGGAGAAGGGGTACAACGACGATGACGGCTCCGGCTCCGAGTCAGAAGTGGTATGCATTTGTAGAGGCCGAGACGATGGGAGGGGGATGGTCAACTGTGATGGTTGCAGGACATGGTACCACTTGGAATGTCTGGGGATCGACGATCCTGAGCAGCTAGGTGGCGAAGATGACGCTTGGTACTGTGCCCAGTGCCAAGAAGACCGGAAGCCAGCACGCGGACCCGTAGGCGGTCGGAGCCCAAGTCCTCGTGGCGCGAGCCCCGCAGAGCCTATGCTCGTGCCGACGGACGAGACGCCCATGCGACCCAAGTTCCTCGACCCATTGTTCGCACCAACGTATTTCCAGGCGTCGCCTTCAGCTGCATGGTCGGCTCAAGTTCCTTCTACTCCGGTTCGCGGAGAAGGCCATCGTTCCTCTGAGCCGTCGACTCGCACCAGTTTCGGCAGCTCTTCGTCCCGACTCACGGCTGCACCCTCAACCCCGCAAACCTCACATACCCTCCGTGCGGGCAGTACCCCAGCGTTTCCCGACGTTTATTCGCGGGAAGACTTCGATCCTTTCTCGACTCCATCGCGCGGGATGAAGTTGAGCAGCGGACCGTTCACCACCCCTAGGCCAAGCTGGTCAGTACGCGCGTCGGCCAACGGCCTGTTCCAGACGCCTTCAAGGCCTTTGGAGCCCTCAAGCTCGATGAGGTTCCCCTCTCCGCCTTTCGGGGCTCATCATGACTACCGTGATTCGTCAGTCAGACAGTCTGAAGACCGGACGAAGCTTGCGATGCATCGAACCCTTCCTGCACGTGCCCTCTGGGATCCGGAGTCGCCCTCCCCTGCGGCGAGGAGGGTAGACCGTCCAGAGATTGTGATACATGACCCATGAAGCTCGACGTACTGATACAATGTTGCTATCTGCTATGTAGTGTTCATCCCCTGCAGGATATAAAGGCCCCGATGTATGTGCCGATGTGATATGCTAACAGTAGTTACCCGATCCTTTCATACCTGCTACCTGCTGTAGACAAAGATACAATGTTATTGATGATCACGGTCGGAACGACCTCCTTTGCGAGCTGACCACGGTAACATCCGTTCGATGAGCAAATACCGCCAATTGCTCCGAGCGCCGGTGCTCATCCTTCCCAGGCAAATTTCCACTGTCTAAGCCTGAACCAATGCAGATTCTGGTTCAACCACAAGCACGCCTCATCATCTGCCTCTTCGTCGGCCTCGTTGGTATATGCAAAGTTATGTAGGAGGGCGTCCAAGTGCCAGAGCGGGAAACCCACTTCCCTTCGAGCTTCGACCAATTTCTTCAGGTCACGAAGCGACGTCGTCCGCAAGTCGCGGATGGCAAAGCTTCGAAGCTGTGGACAATGAGGTCCTGCAGGGAGGTTGGGGCGCATGAGCTTCTGGATGAAGGTCTCAGGGAGCCATCCGTCGAGGTACAGCAGTTGTAAAGATGTCATGGAGGAGTACAGTCTGTTGACTGCGCTGGCGCTGCAAGCCAGACCCCTTTTGATGGTCAAATGAGTGATGCGAGACAGCAACTCGGACTGGTGGGTTCCCGGCATGGTCCAGTGTTGGATGACCTCCGTGTAGTCCGGATGGTCTTTACCCTTGGATAAATCGAGAACGAGACTAGTGACGTCCGGGACCCACAACACGTTCATGGCGTGGGCTACACGAACTGAAGCGTCATAGGAGAGGGTCAGATGCTTGACACCAGGAAGCAGTGCCCATTGCGTGCTAACAGCAGGAGCCCACTGACTCAGAGATACGTGGCGTATATAGGCAAGATTGTGCGCTGAGATCTGTTGTGGGAGAAAGGACTCGCCACGGTAATGAATTGAGGAATTTCCCAGCACGCCTAAATGTAGTGCTTTCAGGCAGGGTGAGTTGTCTGCGAATAGGGCAGGTAGCCCATCCAGGGCATCAGTATGCTCTGGACAGGAAAATCGAAAATGCTGGAGCAGAGGCGCTGGCGGGCGCTCCAGGCTAATCCTGTTAACGAAATAAGGGACCGAAGTCGACCGAAGAACAACCGTGAGTGTTCGGCAACGGTGGATGTTGTCCATAATGAGGTCGACTGCAGCCTCGGCGCATGACATCGACGTGCGATGCTTGTCGTGCACGAACTCAATGTGCAGAGGGTAACCTACAGAGCGGCCGAAGTAGGCGGAAGGGAGGGCAAGAGCGCCTGACGTCGGATGGCCCACGAAGTTGCTGAAAGTGATCCGACTCCATAGGAAGGGCACGTCGTACGCGTATCTGCGCCAGCGCCCGCACACGCTGGCGAGACACCGTGACAGACGGGGTTCTGGCCCCGCGGGAAGCGTTTCGTATGCGAGAACGTGGGCTTGCACGTCGCTGTCGGGGATTGCTATGACCTCTTCAGCATCCTCTTTCACAACGTGCGTGAAGATTTCCTTGATTATATCGAATGGGAGGTCATGGACCGTGGAACCGGCACCCGATGTGTCATCAGGAGAAGGAGAGCGAGGCACGATCAGCTCAACCTCCGCTGAGGATGAGTCCGAGGTTTCCGACAGCGCCGATGCTGTCCGATTCTCGAGGTCTAACAAGAGCGAGACCGCGTCAGCAGCATCCCCGGATGTTGGATAATGGCATTATCGGTCTTACTAACCTGCCATATCCCCCCGAATGGCGCTCAGCACTGTCGATCTGTGTTTCTAACAGTCCTCCTCGAGCAGGATCGTTGCACGTACGAGGTATGTCTGCCGCCGTGGCCCAACGTGGTGGGTTTAAGATTTCCTCGGCCCTTTCACTACCAGCGTGAGTCCGCGCCATGCAGTTTTACAGAGAGAAGGATCGACGACTTGAATGCAGAGAGCTCGGGGCCAAACAGTTTTCGCTAAGCACGCCGGAGGTCAAGGTCGACGGGCTGCTGAAGGCTGCTCGGCGCTAGGGCATGCATGACAGGGCACAACAGCCTCAAATGGTACAAAGGCTATCGCATTTCTTCACCCGAGGCATTGTGGGTCCAGGGTTACTGTATTTGCATCACAAGCAGCAGAAAACCTTGGGGACCGCATATATGCATATGCAACTGTGCTTGAGTATACCAGACGAGTCGCACGAGTTGTGGGTGACTGAGCGCAAATTCTCGTAGCCAGATGAAGAGAGCGTGATGAGCGAGCATTGTCACTGATGATAATCGTGCCCAAGAGCCGTCCTCTGTATCGGGCCGGAGCGGCGCGGCAACGTTAACGGCCCTTTGTGCTCTACCATGACTGGTGACGCCTCGCATATGTACACTACGGCTACAGGAATGGCTCAACGGCTTCGCATTGCGATCGTATGCCGCTCTGTGTGGTTGTCCGTGCATTGCTGACGATTCGGCAGGGACTTGCGGCATTGCGATATAAGCCCGCGGACCAGTCATACGATTGTACGGGCCCTGTTGCACTATCTCAGCGTTGTCTACAGGCGTTATGTTGACCTTTTTCCTAGCATATATTCTTGATCTGAGGAGAAGATTTTTTCATCATTCCCCCCTTTCTCCTGGGCAAGCGATATGGCGCGAGAAGGCCCTAAAGCTTGAGCACCAAGTTCGCGAACTACAATCTCGCCATGACGCGGATATCGCAGGTGAGGAAACATTCTGATTCTATTTTATCGTGTGCCTGATTCATTCCATCGTCTATCTCTAGAGATATCTACGCTGAAGGCGAAGCTTTCGTTCTCCTCGACTTCCAGTTCGACTCCAGATTGCAGTCAGCTATCGACGACAAACAAGAAGAAGCAAAAGAAGAGGGCGTTGGGGCCCTCTCAAGCCCCGCCGGTTGAGCAGGGTTTCGCTATGGACAAGGCTCTTGTGGGCCTCCAGTCTTGTTTGGAATATATTCGCCGTGAGTGGAAGGTTAAGCGCAGCTTTGAGGACGGTCTAACTTTGTTCAGCCGATCACCCTTCCAGCTCAACGACCTCCGTGTCGTTGTCATCCTCCTTCCGTTCGATGGAATGTCTGGTATATCAAGTATCGCCAGCCGCCGACGAATTTGCTTTGCGGTCTGGATCTATGCTTCTGTCATGCGTCTCTCGCGCAACTCGTACCCTCGGATCTCTGTTCTGCTCATCACTCCCATCTAGCTGCCGATCTAATTCGTCAATACGAGTGACATCCACTGATACACGCACATCCGGGTCTACCTCCGCTACACCCCCGCCTGCTGTGACGCCCATCGCCGTCTCGCTATCGAACGTCTGCGATGTCGTATCTCCTTTGCTGCTCCATATACTGAACAATGCACTGCGTCTACTGGTCGACGCTGTAAAACGAACACCGAAGACGAAGAAAAGGCCAAGTATGGCTTCACGGCAGGAAATTGTGGACGGAATCGATGACCTCTTAGGCCTGATCTGCGAGCTTCTCCTACTTCCGACGATCAGGTCATTTGTGCCCGCATCCCATGCTGCCGTAAAAGCACTCGAGGGTCCTCGACCTTCCGCCAAAAAGGACAACGTATACGACACGCGGGCGAAGCTGCTGCTACTGTTCAGGGACACCATAGCTGCGCTCCGGACCGTTCTGCATTCCACCTCCGGCAACCCCAGCACTGTCTCCGGCCAACTCAGCCGGTCATTCGCCGCTTTGCAGGATCGCACAGCCCTCGAATGCGTCCGAGAACTGGAAGGCCTTTACCCCGTGCGGCCCTTCGCGGCGGAGCGGTCTGCCCCGGGTCCGTCGGACGCAGAAAAGCTCGCTCAGTTAAGCAAGAAAGACGCCCTCTGGTACATCTGCGACTGCCTCGTGGTGCTGCTTCCTCCAGGCTCGATACCCGCTGTCTGCATGACGGGCGAGCCGGTCAGACCTCAGCCGGACCCGCACACGGGTGCGTCCTTGGTGAAGACACGGCTCGTCGATAGGCTGTCTGCACTGCTCATTCGGACGGCTTCGCTGGGAGGCGTCAGCGGGCGCGCCGGGTACTCACGGATAAAGACCGACGATGGCTCTGCGAAAGCGGTAACTGAAAAATCGAATCCGACGGAAGATCCGATGGTCTCGAGCCAGGGAGAGTTATGCCGCGCACAACCAGGCGATACGCACAGTCCTCCTTCTCATTCCCTCCGGAAACGCAGCGCGTCTGCTACCGACGGCACCGACAATGTCACGGGCGCTAAAAGGAGGCGGAGAATGGGGGAGATGGATGATGTCAGCTGCAATATGCTGTTAGCGGTAATTGAGCGCGGCATGGGCCTAGACGGATGCATTGGCAATGCAATGTTAGCTTGACCTATGTACTACACCAATGAATGAATTGATCTCAGAGCTGACCTGAAGTGGGACTCTGAGCATCATCGTGCTCATGCCTTCGCAATGAAGAGATCGACATGTGTGTCTACTTTTATTCCCTTTCTCCCCAACGCGCTATGCCAAGGAAATGGATACAGTATTTCGTCGTAGTTCTCGTTCGGCCGTGCCCAGCTGCGTGGCGTAAAACGGCAAGCGGACGTGACGGTGACAACATGCATGCACAGCGTCACATTCAATATTTATGACCTTCGTCAGCATGCATGCTGGCCCAACTGCTCTCACCGCGACCACCACCTGCACCCCGTCCTTGGGTCCTCCCGTCCGCACCCAACCTCCACCATTTCGTCCTACTTCATCCCCGAGAACATCTTCTGTGCGAACAGAGGACTTTTCATGCTTCGACCTCCACACAATACACAGGCCATAAAGTTTTTTCACCGCAACCCGCTTCTTAGTTCTGTGAGTGCTGGCCTGGATGATCCCCGCCGCCCCGCGCTGACCGCCTGTCAGCGCTGAAATTGCCCAATATGGCTGGACCCATTGTTAACATTCGTCGCGATGTCGATGACAAGTTCTACCGCTACCGGTATGTCCAGCAGTCGTGATGTATCTCCAGCTCACGGGCGCTGATATCTGTTCATCAGCATGCCACTCCTCATGACCAAGATTGAGGGCAAAGGCAACGGCATCAAGACCGTCATACCGAACATGTCGGACGTAGCTCGCGCGCTCAGCCGTCCTCCGACCTATCCCACCAAGTTCTTCGGTTGCGAGCTTGGCGCCCAGACGTCATTCGATGAGAAGAACGACCGCTACATTGTCAATGGCGCGCACCAGGCCGATCGCATGCGCGAGCTGCTCGATAACTTCATCGAGAAGTTCGTGCTGTGCAAGTCATGCAAGAACCCGGAGACGGACCTGATCATCACCAAGACGGACGACATCATCCGCGACTGCAAGGCCTGTGGCCAACGCACGGGCGTCGACATGCGTCACAAGCTCACGACCTTCATTCTGAAGAACCCGCCGAAGAAGTCGAAGAAAGCGAAGGGCAATACGGCCGAGGCTGCCCAGCCCGACGCGATCAACGGCAACGGTCACGCAAACGGCGATGCCAGCCCCGTCGCGGACGACGATGCCGAGAGCGACGACGAGCTCAGCAAGCGCATCAAGGCGGAAGCTGCGGAGCTTGCTCAGGAGAGCGCGCTCGCTAAGGACGATTGGTCTGCGGACACGTCCGAGGAAGCCGTTAAGGCTCGCATGGCGAAGATGGGCGCTGCCATGGGCAACCTCAACTTGGGAGATGACAGTGAAGGAGAAGACGAGAACAGCCCTTACGCCCAGCTTGGCCACTGGGTCTCCGAGAACCGGGATGCGGGTGCGGTTGCCGTCTTCAAAAAGGTGCAAGACCTGGGGCTTGAGAAGAAGCACAAGGCTGTGCAGGTTCTCGTACAGACCCTCTTCACCGAGAACATTGTTCAGGAGGTGGAGACGTACGCACCTGTTTTCGCCAAGGTGAGCTGCAGTGCGAGATTTGAGATCCTTCGCTGACAGACTGATGTACCTAGATGGTCACCTCTGAGAAGCACCAGAAGTCTCTGCTAGGCGGCCTGGAGCGTTTTGTCGGCTACGACCATCAAGACCTCATTCCTGCCATCCCAAAGATCCTCATGGCCTTCTACCAGGTGGACGTGCTGGATGAGGATGTTGTACAGCAATGGGGCACCCATGTCAGCAAGAAGTATGTTGACAAGGACACCAGTAAGAGAGTCAGGAAAGCCAGTGAGCCATTCCTCAAGGTAACGATTCCATCTCAATGTCAATGACTCCTCGCTGACGTGCATTATGCATAGTGGTTGGAGGAAGCGGACGATGACGAGGAAGAGTGAGCGGGTCGGTACAACGTACTTACATTCCATGTGTGCGGATGACAGAGGTCCCGAGACCGTTGAGATCGTCGCGTTCCGTTTATCAAAATGTTTCCTCCTCTGTGTAAGACCCGTTCAGAATCTCAGAACCACTACGTGATTTGGTTACATGAAGCATTCGATTACAAAGCTATCTCAACATCCAACCGAGCAAGATATGAATATACATCGGGGGACATCCGGTATTTCAAGATGCCTGCAAAGACCATCAACGACCGTGATTTCTTGCGGAGAGCAGCAAGGGTCTGTTCGAGCCGCATTAACATCAGAAACGTCGGCAAGGGAGAGGAATCGCATACCATTTGACGATTGGCATCCGCTAGACCCGATTCTTTGACTCGGTGATGCACGCCTGCCAGACAATCCATGGTAAGCGTGAGGTATGTTTGCAGGTTCCGTTGCAGGGCCTCGTGAAGGTCCTTAAATTCTTCTGCCCGTCTTGTGATTTTCGCGACATCACCATCGAGCGGGATCAGATCCGTAGATTCGATGACCTGAGACGAAGTCAGGCGCACTCGGGGTCCGTCGAGAAATGATACTCACATCCAACGCCACATCGACGCGGCCAGCGTCCTTGGCGTCCATCGCCTCCCTGATCCTCAATAGTCGTACGACCGCTTCCCGGTCCTTGCCTACCGCGCGATTCGTGCGCTCGTAGTGCCGCAGTATCTCAGCCGCCGTGCGTTCGATCGTCCGCGCCTTATCACCCTCCCCGCCACTGGGGTTCGCGATCGTGTTCCCGAGCGCCTGCGCGAGACACGCGATCACTGTTGCGTAGTCACCCGCGAGGTTGTACAGTTTGATCGCCTCGGGCAGGCGATCGTTTTGTTCTGAATGCTTCGCGGCGCGGATCAAGATCTGCTCATTGAACTCGCGGCTGTCGCTCAGCTTGAGCAACGAAGCGCCCTGTTCGATGACGCCAGCCTGCGAAAGGAGGAAGTTAGCGAGAGGAGCTGCGAATGTGCGAGAGGCTTACGAAGCGCGTGCCGTCGGGCCTGAAGCCGCCCACGAGTTCCTCCCAGGCGGCCCCAGTGTTGGCGAGGACGATAATGCGTCGGACGAGCTCCCAAGCATTTTCGACTTGCTGCCGGCCGACGCCGTCGCCCTGGTCCGCAGAGAGACACACACAGTAGACGTATTGCAACGCCTCTTTGGCGTCCATTTTGACGAACTGGCGGATGTAGCGCCAGACGAGGGTCGTGAGGCTAAGCGCGGGTGGCCCGTTCGCCGGAAGGGACACTGATGAAAAACGTCAAGTCATTTTCAGGATAAGAGAAAGGGAAATTATACAGGGTGTCATCTCGGATGTTTCTGCTCTGCTAGGCACCCGCAAGAGACCGTGGTACGCGAGCGCTATGGCTAGGTGAACGGCTTCCACTTCCGTCTCCTGGTGCTCCCACAACGCGGCTACTGCCTGCAATACCGCGAGGAGTTGAGTAATCTGACAGATCACCACGACAAGTGCTTTACCCGTTCGAATTGCCCGCACATGAGTAACACACCGGCCCAAACGCCACGCCTGGACTTTTGACCGGCAGGACCGTCAAAGTGCTGTTCGCCGTAGCCTAATAGCACTTGAGCCAAGCCACGGAGGCCGCCCTGCTCATCTTCGTCTGCCTAGTACCTCATGTTAGCGAATCGCATGTTGCCGCGGTATATAAAGTGGACCAACCATTGAGAGTTGGAACCATAACCAATCCTCGGTGGTCATCGTCACAAGCGCTACGGTTCGTCGGGTGGGCTCCAGTTTGCCCATAAGCTTGTACAACGCGAGCTTAAAAGGATCCGCGGTTGAGGAATGAAGCATATGTGCGTTGTACACCGATTGCAGGTGATCACGCTGGGGTTTCGGAAGTCTGCGAAGCCAAAATGGACAATGAGCCGAAGGATGAGTCGGAACGCTGCTTACTTGCGATCCGGAGATTCGAGCCATGCTCGGAAGTGAGTGACGAAGCCAGATTCGCGGTGTTCGATGGCGGTCTGATGTTTCACAGCCTCTGCCAGCGCTTCCTCCGCATGCCCTGTTCGAATGAGGTAGAACAACTGCGCCCACATCGGAGAACCTTTGACTATCTGCTCACTCTGCGTCAGCATCAACTCTATGCTTTATGCATCGGCACAAACCTCAATTCGCTCCTCCCACTCCCCGCTCCGGAAATGTCGCATCCCCACGAAGGCTCTTATCCTGTTCGCCACGCTCGGATCACCGCCTACCATCGCCTCCAGCGGCCTCTGTTGCAGCGTCCGCTCCACGATGTCCCAGTATTGTTCTTCCAGCGCCTCCCGCCCGCCCCTGGCAATCTGTCGGCGCAACGCGACGGCTTCGCGCGATTCTTGCGAGCCCAAATAGACGCGCGCATGCTTGCGTTCAAAGAGTGGTGTGTTGAGGATGTGCGCGCCTGCGTGCTCGAGCGGAGGTAAAGAGGGCGGCTCGGCGGCAATTTTGGATAGGACGTGCAGATTTTGAAGCCATTGTTGTGTGATTGACTGCCATCATTGTCAATTAGCAAACAACGTCATTCCCGCGAATGTCAACGCACATCGATTGGAAGCGAGGCGGCGGCTTGCATGAGTGAGTGGATGATGGGGTATGAGGTACCTCGTAATCTAGCATTGTTGAGGTCCCCGATGACGCGGTCATACGCCATCATCTTGCTCTGCGTCTGCAGACTGACGCTGGGACCCGTGCTCGCCTGCATGTCATGTCAGCGACCTGCGCTCGCCACCAGAGCTGGACACCCACCGCCAAAACCGCCTTGCCGCGAAAGCTTTTCTTCAGTTCGCCGACAGCTTTCGCGTCACCAGACACGCGACCACCAAGCTCCTCAAACACCCGCCGTTTCTTCGCCTCCCATGTCTTGCGCCCCCGCTCACGCAAAAGACGGTAGAACTCGGCCTGCGTCTCGCGTCGACCTTCTTCGATGGTAGAAATAATATTTTGCTCATGCGCGTGCCGGAGATAACCCGCGACATCGGTATCCTGGAGCGCCTGAAGAGGTGTAAAGGTAGCAGCGGTGTTGAGATGCGCGATGGACGAGGCGAGCGCTGGAGCATCAACGTGCGCTTGGGCGAGGAGGTAATTCCTATGTATATATCTTCAGTATTCGTAGCCCGCAAGATCTTGATAGAACTTACGCCTTGTCGTTATCCGTGGATGTTCCAGGCTGACGTGCAACAAGGCGGCGGGATTGTGCCTCAATCTGGTCCAGAGAAAGCTTCACGGACGGCAGGTCCGGCCGCGACAGGTGCGAGGTTAGGGCCTGCGCTGAGTTGAGCAGCGACGAGAGGTCTGCCATGCTTGAATTGCAGCGAGGTCGAGGTCGAGAGAGGCGTGGTCGCCGTCAAGAACGGTTCAACGCGACTTCGCGCTCGACGCGTCGGTGACTCTTTCTCGGTGCCACCCATCCTCAAATGCAACGGACTCTGGTCTCATACGATGACATAGCTGGGCCACCTCCACCTCCACCACCTCCTCAACACCACTCACAGCACCATCTACAACAAAATCGATCAAACGGTGGTCCACCGAACAAGAAGCGAAAACGGAATAACAACAACCAAAACAACAAATATAAAGCAAAAGGGCGCGCCGGATCCTCTGCATATGCGTCGAGCTCCCGTGCGGAAGACGAGGGCTACGACGAGCAGGACGAAGAGAACGAGGAAAGCCGAGAGCTGACCCACGAGGAGATCTGGGACGACTCCGCGCTCATCGATGCCTGGAATGCCGCTGCTGAGGAATACGAGGTAATCGTCTTTTATATGCGGCTTTGAGCAGGCCTCAATTCCTTGCTTCATCCAGGCCCTGAACGGACCTGACAAGGGTTGGAAAAACGAACCCGTTCACAAATCACCGCTGTACAGTTTCCAACCTGTTCACATTCGCACACGCTCAGAATCGCTTATGATAGGTGGTACAACGTCCCTCCACCGCCCGAAACGCTCTCTGCGAACAGAGCACCAAAAGCTGCGCCCGACGCCGATGCCGAGGGCGATGACTCAGAGCCAATCGACTTCAATACCTTCGTACCGACGCACGATCCCTCCCTCGCGAGCGGCGCAGCACTGACGTTACCCACTATCGGACCATTTTCTATCCCAGACCCAAGCGGTCCCGTGGCCACTCAAGACGAAGCCTTCAACAATGCGCTTGGTGCAATGTATTGGGCGGGATATTGGACGGCCGTTTATCACGTACGTCTGTCTATCATCGCTCCGCTGTTCTGTATTTGATGGCCTGCGTCCAGAGTCATAGAAAGGGAGATGCTATCCCAGAAGGTAAGGCAGGCGAGAATGAGGAAGTGGACGACGAGAACGAGGAGGAAGAGGAAGAGGAGGTAGTGGACTACGCGGAAAACACTGACGAGGGTATGCTGTCTACGCAGCGCTGAGTTGCAACTGGGCGTGCAACATGTCATATTCCCCATGTAGGTGCTCAGATAACTTATGGCTTTACGGATACCATAATGAACGTTCCCGGCTTGCCCAGAACACAGAGCCGGTTTGCGAAGGGTAAAGATTTTTTTTAGGTTGGTGCAATTTCCTCGTTTTACCCTATTCGCCGCCGTAAGGATGGAATCTGGAGTGAGCCTACGTAACGATACCAACAACAAGTGATGTAATTGAGTGAATTACGAGATACATATAACATGAGCAGAGGTGTAGTCAGGACAAACAGCACGAGCGACCTGCGCTCTCTAGACGTGGACAATACTGATAGCGATTTGCTGTCCGACGATCCCAACTTCTTTGAAAAATCCATCCGGATCAGCAACTGGCTCTGCACGAATGACGACGATGCCATGACAGCTTCTGGGTGCAGACGAGGACGATGAAGCCGCGGCTTGTTGCTGGTTGGGAAAAAGTATTGGCTTCAGACCGTAGTGGAGAGTGTTGGCGTCGCAGGGGCACCGGAAGGTCTTCGTGGCGTGACCATCGCCGATTTTGCGCTCTATCAATACGCTGAGCTTCAGCCTGACGATCATCAGACAAGTTGAAGGCGCAGAACGGAACGGAGGAGCTTACCCGGAACGGCATAGAGATTCATGGACGAGGTCAACGCGGTTTTCGGGAGAAATGCGGGGGTCAGACACAATGGCGAACGATCCCCAAAAATTGGTACCAGAGGGCAACTGTCTGAGGACGGATAGACAGTCTGCCTGCGTCTGATATTCTGTTACCTGACGCGGAAAATTGGGGCCTGTTGTCTTCGGCTTCTTCGGTGGGACTGTGTCCAGGGGAGCGCCCTCAGCTTTCCTCTTCCCCGCCGCAACTTTCTTTCTCGCGTTAACATGGCCAGCCCCGTCGCCACCTTGTTGGCCACTGCCCGACGCCACAGTCTGGGTCGAAGCTTTGGAAACGGCCAGCTTCTTGGCGACCGCGGACGCTTGCTTCCTCCTGCCCGTTTCTCGGCATTTCATGCACATCCTGAAGGTCAGAGCCATTTCTTCCGGGGAAAAATCGTTTTTGCAGTGGCTGCATTGCCGGGCGCCTGATCCGTTGACGTCTACCGAACGGTCAGAGTGGGCACGAGTGGGGAGAATGCGGACGGACTAGACGAGCTATATCGTGACACCGTGAGCACCGAGCTATACATATCATGGGCTCACAGCCAGGTTCACGTACGCTATTGGGATCTCATACTGCACCGGCTTCGACTGTTTGTTGGTGAAAGCGGATGATTGGAGCGGGCGGTTCGTCAGGTCCATGGAAAACAGGATGCCAGTCCCGAACTCTATATACATGTCTCAGAGGAGTACCGTCAATGTCATAGTCCCAACTTGCCATGTATGCGGGGCCCAGGTTTGGTGAGGCTACAACAAAAGGAGATGTCGACGACGCTACTCAACGAAACTCCTTCGCGAGGGCGGGAAGTCGATGAAAGTCACCTGATCGTACTCTCATATTGCCACAATCCACAGTACCCATATAAAAGCTCAGTATACCTTCATACACGTGCCCGCCTAGCTCAATCGGATAGAGCGTCAGACTCTTATCATTACTGGCTAGTGCGGAATCTGAAGGCTGCGAGTTCGACCCTCGCGGTGGGCTAATGGTTTTGACACGTTTACCCTACGTCATTTGGTAACACCATGTTCCACCCTTCCGTTGACTACGACCGCTTTCGCGGAATCTCTTTTGGACCAATCTCATACTGAATGAAAGCCGTGTCATCAACCTCTCGGATCGCGGGCTTCCGTTTGTCCTCGGCACCACGTGCATACCCGTGCATACGGAAAGGCAGCGCCAAGATTAGCGTGGTTATCTACATCGTCCATTGATATGACACCCATGCGAAATCTGGCGCGGATGCCCCCCAGATTCATTCACTCTGTATGACGACTCCTTGTGTGGATGAGCAATGCGGATCCTCTCCCTTCAGACTGTGTTGTCTGGTCTCTCGTCCCTGTCAACCCTCGGAAACTCTACGACCCCTGTTGTGGTGACGAAAAGCGCCGGTACCTTCGTGGGGGAAGCGAACACTACAACTTCGATCGACGCATTCCTGGGCATACCGTTCGCTCAGCCGCCCGTGGGCCCTCTACGGTTCAAGGCGCCTGTAGCTGTACCCGCCACGACGGGGACCTACCATGCGACCTCCTTCGGTAATGCCTGTCCTCAGCCACTTGGCTATCCTGCCGGAGCGCCTCTGTCAGAGGACTGCTTGTATCTTAATGTAGATTGGTATGGGTCGACCATATTTGGTACCATTGCTGAACGTATGGATTAGATCTTCCGTCCTGCAGGAACGAACGTTTCATCTGCTCTTCCGGTGCTCGCTTGGATTTACGTGAGCAATGTATCCAATTGGTTCGGAATCGCGATCTCACGGACATACTTTCAGGGTGGAGCATACACAACCGGATCGGCTTCGCTACCATCGTACAGTGATCCGACGCGTAGGATGACTTCAAAATAGCGCATATGAAGGATACTGACATGATTTGTAGCGATAATCCAGCGAAGTATCGAGCTCGGGAAACCCATCATGTTCGCTGCAATGTGGGTATTTCAGCTGGATCGTCTCTATGTGCCTGTAACACGTATTCTGATCGTCAGGAACTACCGCGTGAACACCTTCGGCTTCGTACGTTGCATGTCCACTCATATTCAACCAGGGCTTTCACTAACAAAGCGTAGCTCGCAAGTCGATACGTACCTTCAGAAGATCTCAACGCTGGTCTACAAGACCAGAGATTGGCCTTGGAATGGCTACAAGACAACATCGCCTCGTTCGGAGGCGATCCAACGAAGGTGAATGCAGCGCTATTGAATTCCAACCTCACTAACGTGGTTGTGGATTAGGTCACCATATGGGGACAGGTAGAACTTTTCACTAAGCGATTCCAGCTGCTGTGCTAACGCAGATTACCTTATAAGTCAGCAGGCGGGGGAAGTGTGGAGGCTCACATCTTGTTTCCCGCCAACCGCACGCTCTTCCGAGCCGGTATCGCCGATTCCTCTACGGGACCGTTGTAAGTTCCTGCGCTCCTCCGTCGTCGTCTCTCTAACATTTGAACCTGTCGCAGCAAGAGCTCACCGTATCCGCATCAGTATGACGAGCCAGGGAAGCCATACGCACGTCTGACGTCAATGGTCGGATGCCCGCTCGACAGCACGTCTTTCGCCTGTCTGCAGCGGATTCCGTTCGAGGTCAGGCTTCCACTCGTGTCCATCCCTACAGGGGCTTGACAGATACAACAGACCTTGATGAACGTAAGCAACTCCCTGATCGAGGACACTCTCAACGGGCAGCTCTGGCAACCAGCTGTTGGACCCCCGGGAAGTCTCCTTCCCGAGCGCCAATCGGCGCGGATCGCGAGCGGCGCCTTCGCGCGCGTGCCTTATCTCGCGGGCACGAACAACAACGAGGGTACGCGCCTCAGCGTCGACGTCTACAACCGGACCCACGACCCCGCGGACGAGGACGCGCTCTTCGACGACTTCGTCGGGCGGCTGATCCTTGACAAGACGACGCTCAGCGCGGAGACGCTGGCGACGATCCGGGCGTTGTACCCCGCGAACGGGACGAACAACGGCGCACCGTTCCAAACGGGCGATTCGCTGTTTGACAGGGCCGAGGCGTGGTACGGGGACAACATGTACCTCGCGCCGAGGCGTCTCTTCTTCGAGAAGGCGGCGGCGACGCAGCCGTTGTATGCGTAGCTCTTCAAGGAGCTGTTGCCGGGTAACGACCCGAGTCTCGGGGGTATGTGCTTCGTCCGTCGGATTGCTTGGGCAAGGCAGTATGTCTGATCGAATATCTGTTAGTCGCCCACGGATCCGAGCTCAAGTTGCTCTTCGGGAGATATGGCGTGCCTTCCAGTCACGCCGAGTTCGCCACCAACTTCACGGACGCATACATCAATTTTGTCCACGATATGGATCCTGGCCGTGAGTGCCCGCTTTTGCGCGAATCCGCGGCGTCGCCGAATTGAAACGGTCTCCGAATGCTCAGCGTCCTGGCCGCGGTATACCGCGGACTCGAAACTGGTGCTGCAATGGACGAAGGACAATATCACGGCGATCGATGACGGTGAGCCTTAGCGTAGCAGCGAATCGTCCGCCGTTGCTCAATACCATCTGTATGACAGACTGGGATCTGGAGCGGACCGGATTCCTGAACTCCCCGCGGGTCCTGGATGAATTTGAAAAATAGGATAGCGGCACGAGCGATGTCCGCGCTTGGCTAAAATATGCATACATTCTGACACATCCGTTATACTCGGCGAATCCAAAGAGCACACCGCAAAGCGAGGTACCGCGGCAGCCTAGAATGCCGGTTGCTGAAGTGGAGGATTGCCCGTGAACGGACTGGGGCGCAGCATAACCGGCGTCGAGACGAGTTCGGGTCGGGGCCCGCCGTGGTGTTCTCACTCTCAGGCTCTTCCAGCTGGTCTATATGTCGATGTTGCTGGTGATCATGAGAGCATCCGTCTCCCATTGCCGCTGGGATGGGTGAATTGATGAGGGAGCCGCTGAACGGATATATATCGTTCTCGATGGCAGATCCAGAGATGTTTCATGAAGCTGTGAATGTGTCTGATTATCGTCCTCTGAGACGTGTAAGTACTGATCCCCGGGATCGCGGTCTATAGTAGTTATACCAGTAACATCGAGTATCGATTGACTTCGAGTCTATCGGAAGCATCCACGGAGAAGAGTGACGATTGCCGGGCACAGCCGCCTGCGCGGTCGTCAAGCCGTCGGATGGGCCGTAACCGTGGCTCGGTATAGACACGCTCGGCCAAGGCTAGCCAAGCCGGGCTTAACTCTGGGTAACATAGCCTACCAGTGTCTCAGCCTGTAGTGCTGATCTCAACGCTCGTCCTCGTCAGGGCCATCGGGGGCAGCAAAGTACTAGTCCAGGTCGACTTCCAGTACCACTCTCCTCCATTTCCTTCCCCTGGCAGGGCACCTACTTTATTTTCTTCGGCTTTTTCTGGCTGTCTTTTCTGGTTTTGCTCTTGACGGTTGTGTGAGACTGTATACTTTGCCACCTCGGCGATCCTGGGCGTTGCTTGCGATTCATGGTCATATTCTGGCGGATACCCGCGCTGGTCGTCATCCTCGCAATATGCGTTGAGTTGATCATAGGTCCGTGCTTGTGCCCAAGGGCGACACGTTTCCGATGTGGTACTAAATACTAATCCCCCGGCGACCCGCAGCGCACTCCGCACCCGCTCGCCCAATAAAGCGCCTCGCGCACCCCTCTACTCTCTCGCTCGAGATCCTCCCAAGACGTCCAAGCGCCGCCGCCACTCATGCGAACAGACGCCGATCGGCACTCCCTTCTCCCTCCTCCCCGATCCTGCTTCACTCCGACTCCCTCCGCCTCGTCCTCTCCGCCTTCTCCGACACGTTCCACCTCCACCTCCGCCCGAACGATGCGCTCATCCACCCCGCCGCGCGCGTCACGTATGTCAACCCGGACGGCACCTCTCGCTCGGAGCCGCTCCTCCGCGAGAGCGTCAAGGCCTACTGGGGCGAGGTCGTCCCCGCCGACATCTCCGCCTCCCGTATGAGGGCGGACGCGGCCGGCGCGCTGCCCACCCCGGAGGAGACGCTCGGCTGGGCACGTGTCATGGTGCACGAGCAGGGCGACGCCACCAAAGGCGTGGCGCCCGTGTTCGAGGGCGCGTTCTCTGTGCACGGCGTCGTGCACCACGTCATGACGAAGGACAACTATCTCCGGACGAAGCACGCGCTCGACCCGCAGCTCTCCTCGCTCGTGGACGCAGCCGACCGTGCGCTCGTCATCTGGCGCGATTCGGACAAGATGACCGTCGACGAGGAGCGCGCCGTCCTCGCCGGCCAGCCCCTTCCCGTCGCGGACGGCGCCGTTCCGCCAGCCAGGGCACAAAGCTGCGGACACGACCGGCTGGCGTACAACGCCGCCAACGACATCCTCCAGCGCCCGCTGCAGGTGGAGGCAGCGCCCTGGTACGACCCGTACGGCCTGAGCCTGGCCCGTCGAGACGACGTCGCCTCGGGCTCGAGCAACATGTCGACCAACTTCGCGGACGACATCGGGAACACGTCGGGCTGCCCGAAGGAGCAGAAGGTGCTCTACATGGGTGTCGCGGCCGACTGCGAATACGTGTCCGCGTATGGCTCCACCTCGAACGCGACGAGCACGATCCTCAACAACTGGAACAAGGCGAGCGCGCTCTACAAGTCTACGTTCAACGTCTCGCTCGGGATAGTCGAGCTGCAGGTGCACAACGCGACGTGTCCGACGACCGTGGATGCCTCCGCGCCCTGGAACCGGGACTGCGCGAGCAACGTGACGCTCAACGACCGGCTCTCGCTCTTCTCGGAGTGGCGGGGGGACAAGGGCGGGTCGGACGGCGCGGGGCTGTGGCACCTGATGAGCGGGTGCCCGACGGGGGACGAGGTCGGGATCGCGTGGCTCGCGACGCTCTGCAACCAGGGCGCGTCCAAGAGCGGGGACGCGTTCGTATCCGGGACGGCGGTGAGCACGGCGGGCAAGACCGAGTGGCAGGTGATCGCGCACGAGATCGGCCACAACTTTGGCGCGATCCACGACTGCGCGGACGGGTGCAACTCGACGTCGAGCTGCTGCCCGCTCACCGCGTCCTCGTGCGACGCGAACAGCCAGTTTTTGATGAGCCCCGTGGCGGAGACGGGCGAGATGGTGTTCTCGCAGTGCACGATCGGGAACATATGCAGCGTGATGGCGAGCGCGGCCGCGTCCGGTGCGATGCTGAACACCACCTGCCTCGTCGACGCGGCACAGGCCCACGACCAGATCACGCTCCAGATGTGCGGGAACGGCATCGTCGAGGCCGGGGAGGAATGCGACCCGGGCCAGGGCACCAACTCGACCTGCTGCGACGCGGCGACGTGCAAGTTTGCGGCGGGCGCGGTGTGCGATCCGCTGGACAGCGCGTGCTGCACGGACACGTGCACGTTCGCGCCGGCGACCAAGGTGTGCAGGACGGCCAAGGACCCGCGCTGCGATACGGCGGAAATGTGCACGGGCTCGAGTGCGGACTGCCCGGCGGACGTGTTCGCTGCGAATGGTGAGTGAACGCTGGGTTTACCCACTGCTGTAACGACACGCGGCTCATTCGTACCCTTTCGTCAGGCAAGAGCTGTGGACCCGGACTCGCATGTGCCAGCGGAACCTGCACGTCTAACACCCGTGCGTAATTACTGCGCGTGCTTCCTTAGGGAGTCTCTCGCTGACATGGCTGGCTGCAGAGCAATGCCAGTCCGTAGGGGCGTCGATGGGTCTGCAGGAGGCGTGCGGCCAGACTGGCGACAAGTCGTGCCAAGTGTCATGCCAAGATCCGACGAACAGCAAACAGTGCATCGTGCTTCAGGCGTCTCTCATCGACGGATCGCCATGTGGTGCGTCGACAACGTTATTTCCGCCCTCGCCAACTGACGGCATGTACTAGGCTACGGCGGCACATGTGCGACCGGCAAATGTCGTCCGGGCAGTTTGCTCGCCACGGCCAAGGTTTGCCCGACTCTTTCGGGAATTACGAGGAAGGTGATCTGACCAATAACTTTTCTAGTCATTCTACACTTCGAACCTCCAGATATCCATTCCGGTCACCGTCGTGGTGGGCCTTCTCGCCCTCCTGCTGCTTTACGGCATCTACGTCAGTAAGTACAACGTCTCACCATGTCGAGGGGGGTGCCCTCAATCTCACGCTCTTGTCTCAGTGTGCAGGAGTTGCTGCTGCGGTCCCCGCGAAGACGAGCCCAAGCCAACGATAGACTCGCGCTTCGTTGGCGGGTCCATCGCGCCAGTCGTCAGCGCAGCAGACAGCAATCCGTTGCAGAACGCGCAGCGCATTTCGGCAGGGAACAGTTACTACCGAGGCGAGACTCGGCGCTCAGGCGAGTGGGAGAAGTTCCATGGCGGTTCGCAGGAGGGCGGGCCGCCGCCGACGTACATTGGCTGGCAGGATGACCAGCGACGGTAAGGTACGACGCCCCGATCTATACGAATCCGATGCTCCATGTACATATACAATTTGGCTGTGTGGATACCTCGCTGCTTTTTCTGTACCAACCACTGCTATTTTTCTCTCGTGCGGAAGAACATGGGGCCCATTTTTGGGCCAAAATAATAATAAAACTCCCGCCTCGGGTCCCACGAAGGGCTTATCTCCGCAGTGGCGCGGCTGGCTCAGGGGCGGGAGATCGCCAGGGCGGGTGGGAGTTGCGTGCGCCGTGCAATGTTCTCGGCCGCGGAAGGGGGCTTTTCACCTGACCTCCATGTCTTGACACACGACCACGACCGCCGAGTAGTATCACCGTCAACATTCTGGCCAGCACTTGATGCAACATGACGAGGACCGCCGTCCGGCAGCTGCCCGTCCGAGCCCGGTCGTGTCAGGTACTGCTCCTCCTAGACCCCCTGATGGGCGCTCGCGACTTTAGGAACGGTGCATGGACTGATTGACTGCTCTTTCGACCGCACTTCGTTACCTGCGCAGATCTTCTCGGCGCCATCACACCGCCCTTGGCCGACATCGACATCACCGAGCGGCTGTTCACGTCCGAGGACGACCTCCAAGCCGCCATAGAAGACGCCGCGGACATCTCCGACCCTCAGGTACATACACCAATTCCACACCACCGCATCTATGCATACCGCTAACGATTTACATGACCCGCCCCCCCCCCCCTTAGTTTTCCGTTTCCAAGTCGCCGATCTTTCCGGAGAACGCGCTGCAGCTACAGTTCGACGGCCCCGCGCCCACCCCGAGCCCGTCCTCCTTCGGCGGGAGCAGCAGCCGCATCACGCCCAGCCGGAGCCCCGCGCGCTCCCCTTTCCGTCCCAACGCCGACGGCGACCGGGAGGAAGAGGGCGCGCGGCGCACGGTGCGCTTCCGCTCGCGCGTGCGCATCGCGTCCGGGATCCCGCGCGAGCGCCGGGGGAGCTACGGCGCCGACTCGGCCGCGAGCGACTCGCCGTCGAGCAGCATCTCGGCGCCGCTGCGCCGCGCGTCGGGCGGCGGAGAGGACGACCCCCGCGCGTCGTACGCCAAGCGGCTGCTCGCCATGACCGTGGCCGCGCGGCAGAAGCGGGCCGCCGCCGCCGCTGCTGCAGACGTGGAGGAAGGGGGGAGGCGCGCTGCTGTGGGGACGCCGGCGCCGGGCCGGAGGAGGCGGACGTTCGACGAGCGGGACGCGCTGCGGCGCGGGCCCCGGCGCCGGCCGTATGTGTGCGACGTGGACGAGGACGACGAGGTTGAGGAGGAATCGGACACGGAGGAGGCGCGGCGGAAGAGCGAGGAGGAGATCGTGTTCGGGCCGTGGTCGAGGCGGATCTTCGACCGACATGTACGTCGGGGATCCGCGATATGTGTTTTTTTTCTCTTGCTCAACTGACGTGCTCTAACAGTGGTGGAGGTGGAAGATCGAGTCTGTGACCTGCTGGTGCTGCAACGACGATGACGACGATGGCTGATAGGATCCATGTATATACCCTCCCCCCCACTCATTCATGCGCTCGCTCACTCTTGGTGCTCTGCCTGATCGCAATTCACGACCCCGTCACGCATGGCTGATATGTGTATCTTGTAGCTGTAGCAATAACAATACATCTGTGTGTGTTTTTTTTCGTGCCGGTACATTTGGCGTCCGATACATCATGCCGAAACCCACGAAATGCGGATGTGCTGCTGCTGCTGCTGCTCTTGGGGGGGCGGTTGACGCCGATGAAAAAAACCTTGCTATATTCCAAGCCTCCATGGCGGTTGAACGATGGAAAAAAAGAAAAAATCTCGCGCAACTTGATCCCAGTTTCGATGGCGGTTGAAGCCAACCCCGTTCCCCCCGTCGAACTACTGCGAGCGCTTGGGGAGCACCATCGTCGGCGGGAGCGTGGTGACGGGCGGGAGGCGCGCGGCGGCGGCGGCGCGGGCGCTCTGCGCGAGGAGGGCGTCCATGACGACGAGGCTCGCCATCGCCTCGACGATGGGCACCGCGCGCGGGACGACGCAGGGGTCGTGTCGCCCGCGCGCGGCCAGCGTGCCGGGCGTGCCGTCGTACTGCGCCGTCGCCTGCGCCTGCGTGATCGTCGCGGGCGACTTGAATCCGACCCTAACGTCGCTCCGTCAGCATATATGTATATATATATACACAATGATGAAGGGAGAGAGGGGGGGGACTAAGGTGATGCGCACCGGAAGTAGATGTGCTCGCCGTTGGTGATCCCGCCCTGGACGCCGCCGGACCAGTTGGTGGCCGTGCCGAGGGAGCCGTCGGGCCTGACGACGAACGCGTCGTTGTGGCGCGATCCGGGCACCTCCGTCCCGCGGAAGCCGGAGCCGAGCTCGAACCCTTTGGTGGCGGGGATGGAGAGCATCGCGCGCGCGAGCTGGGCTTCGAACTTGTCGAAGACGGGCTCGCCGAGCCCGGCGGGCGCGCGGCGGACGACGCAGGTGACGGTGCCGCCGATGGAGTCTTGGGCGTCTTTGGCGCGGAGGATGCGCTGGGTGTCCCGCGGCGAGGGGTGTGTGTGATGAGAGAGGTTATGCGAGGATGGGGGGGGGAGGGGGGGTGCGTACCTTGGTCATGCGCTCGGCGGTCTCGGGGTGCGGGCAGCGCGTCGGGTGCCGGTCGACGTCGGCGCGGGTGACGGTGTTGAGGAGCTGCACGAACTCGGGCGAGAGCGCGTCGTGCGCGTCGTCGTCGTGGTCGGCGTCATCGTTATCGGCGGGAACGGCGTTGGACGGGGGCGCGGCGACGTAGGGCAGGTGGATCTTGCCGACGGAGGAGACGAAGGCGACGATCTCGATGCCGTACACCGTTTTGAGGTACTTTTCGGCGATCGCGCCGGCGGCGACTCGGCCTTTTTTTTTTTTTGGAACGCGAAGAAAAAAGAAAAAACGAGGACGCGTCAGTTCGTGGGGTTTTCTCAACCGAGGCCGGAGATGAATGCGCCGCGAGAGATGGAGACGGATCGAAGGGAAGGGGGTGGATCGTGACGAAGGTGGCGGGTGGAGACGCGGCAGCTGAAACGCACCGATGGTCTCGCGCGCGCTGGAACGGCCACCGCCGGAGGAGGCCTTGACGCCGTACTTCTGGAGGTAGGTGTAGTCGGCGTGGGACGGGCGGGGGTAGAGGTCGGTCTCGGAATAGTCGTGCGGGCGCTGGTCCTCGTTCTTGACGAGGAGGGCGATGGGCGTGCCGAGGGTGACGCCGTGCTCGACGCCGGATTGGAGGTGGACGAGGTCCTTCTCGTCGCGCTGTTGAGACCCGGAGGGGTATGTAAGCAAAAGACCCGGAAACGCAGACGCAGACGTGGAAGATCAGATGTTTTGGGTGGCGTGTTGAGGTTTATTGGTACGGGATGCCGTGGGGCGGTGTACATACGGTCCCGATGATGGAGGAGATGAAGATGGAGGGGTCGATCGCGGTCATGTCAGAGAAAGGCTGGGAGCGTGATGGATGGGACGGGTATAACTGACGGGTGTGGTGAGCGCGCTCTGGCCGGGACGGCGCCTGTTCAGCTGGGCCTGAATGTCCTCCTGTGCGAGCAGCAAGCCCTGAGACGAAGCCCGTCAGTCACTCCGGTCACGGACATGCTGATTAGATGGAGATGGTGGGGCAAAGAAGTCGGATGGTAAGATGGACATAACCAGTCCAGTGGGCTGATATGAGAAGGATATAGGTAGCGTTGTGATTTGGGGTGAAGAGCACCGCGGGTTACTTACGGGCGGACAACCATCAATGATAGCTCCCACCGAGGCGCAGTGGCTCTCCCCGTACGTCGTCACACGGAAATGCGAGCCAAACGTCGACATGGCAGCCGCAGATGAGACGGAGAATAAGGAGGAAGGCGAGGCGAGGGCGTGTATACAATATAAATGTAGGAGAAATGCGATTCGCTTAGAAGCCACCCCGTGCGAATCGGCCGAAGCGTCAACTGGGCACAGCCACCGGCCGCGGGAGAGACGGACACGACCCACCGATCCCATTGCGACACACACACCAACCTCGCGAACCCGTCCCTATAGCGAGCGCAACATCTCGTCCCCCTCTGCGAATAGACACAAACACGGAAAAAGCAGCAAATGGCGCCTCCATCGAACGGCGTGGTACCGGCCGGCAACGACGGCACGAGCACTCCCGTCCCCGCCGCCCTCGCGCATCAGACCGCCTCGCGGCCGCGGAATCCGGCGCGGAGGAGGGGGGCGAACGACGACGCGCCGTACGTGGGGCAGCTGAGCGCGGGGGCGAAGCGGCAGGCGCTGGAACGCGCGGAGGGCGAGCCGCGCCAGAAGCGCAAGCGGGTCGTGGACGCCGCCCTGCCCCTCGCCTCGTCGAGCGGCTCAAGGCGGGGCCCGGCGCACGACGTCGACCCCGAAGAGGTCACGGCGCTGGTGAGAGAGCCCTCTCCCCACAAAAGTTACAACGGAACGGCTGATATACGTACATATATTTTTCCCTCCTTTTTTTTACCCCTCTTTTTGAAAGGTCGACTTTGCGGACATGCCCACCGAGTCGCTGTACCGATACCTGGTGCACTACGACATCGTGCCGCGGGTGTACCCCTCGCCTCTCGCGCCCGAAGACCCGCTCCCGCCGATCTGCCTCCTGCACCCGGACCTCGCCGCCGCGGCGATCCGGGCGCACTCGCCGCCGCCTCCCGCCGCCCCCGCGGTGACGGCGGCGAACCGGCCGCGTCGGGACCCGAAGGAGCACGCGCGGCGACGGACGGCGGCGCGGGCGGACGAAGAGGCGGCGGCGCTGCTGCTGCTCGCGCGCGCGCCGGTGCTCGCGGACCGGCACGAGACGCACGTCGCGCTCGCGTCGCTCGCGCAGCGGCACTTCCGCGGCGCGCACGTGAAGGAGGTGGACACGCTCGCGGCGTTCATGTGCACCGTCAAGGCCAAATGTGAGTTCTGCCGTCGGTTGTTGTTTCTTTCGCGACCGTCGCGCTCACTTCTGCCCAGTGCGGACGGGGACGCGGCCGTGACGGCGTGACGGTGACGGCGACGCGTGACTGGGGGGGGGATGACGCTCCCCCTTGTATCTATTCTCGTGCACACCTATTTATGGCGGTGCCGTGCTTCTGCGATGACCGAGTGCGCCGGATCTGGGCGCTGATTGGCTGGCGGGCGGGGGTACGAGCTAAAGTTGCTAGCCGGCGCGGGTTCTGTGTGCCCTCGTTCTGAGAGACATCACCCCAGCGCCGAAACTACTGCTCCTGCCCCGTCGAGATGGCGACCACACACCACCAGCCCAGCGCCCGTCCCTGATGAGAACTGCGATTGCCTCGGATATAAACCTGCGCGCGCCCCACAGCTCCCGTTCCTCACCCCCCTTCCCTCCTCCGACCCTTTCCACCCCACACACTTCGGTTCGCCGAGCAGCTGTGCTGTTTCGACTTTCATTTGTCCGTACCGTCCTCCTTTCGCTATCCTCACCTTCGACCAACTGACCGGTTTATCTTATCATAGCGCTTGTAGGATCCTTCACTCGCTCTCGTTGCCCTCCTTTTTCGTGAAGCAAGCCTTCGTTTCCCCCGAGCCGCCGCATACAAAAATGTTCTCCAAGTCTTTCCTCCTCGCCGCCCTCCCCCTCGTGGCCCGCGCCGCGGTCACGCCCACCCCGATCCGCCGTGCCGCCGTTGCCAACGACACGGGCGACATCCAGTCGTCCCTCACCCTCGACCCGTCCGTCATCGCCACCGGCTTCGCCAACGACGGTCAGGATGTCCCCGCCGCCGGCCAGGTCGCGTCCCTCACGTCCACGAACAACTTTATCAACTTCTGCGCCGGCCAGACCATCACCAACGGCAAGCAGATCACCACCGGCTCCTGCAACCCGGCCCCCATGGGCCAGATCGCCGCGCAGACCGTCATGCCCTCCTGCAAGTTCGTCTTCCCGCCCAACGGCGGCTCCGTGCCCGCCAACCAGGCCTTCACCATCCAGATGGCGATCAACAACCTCGAGACCGGCAACTTTGTCAACGCCGAGGAGAACTACTTTGCCGCGCCCCAGCAGGTGAACGCGCAGGGCCAGATCATCGGCCACTCGCACGTCGTCGTCGAGCAGCTCTCCGCGCTCGACCAGACGACCGTCACGGACCCGACCAAGTTTGCGTTCTTCAAGGGCCTCAACGACCCCGCCGCCAACGGCGTCCTCTCCGCCGACGTCACCAGCGGCCTCCCCGCCGGCTTCTACAAGGTTTCGTCCATCAACTCGGCGGCGAACCACCAGCCGGCGCTCGTCGCCGTCGCCCAGCACGGTTCCCTCGACGACGTCTCCTACGTGCGTTAATTTTTCATTTTTGGTTTTTTTATTGATCGTATCGACTGACGGTTGATTATCGAAACATCAAGTTTACCGTGACCGACGGCGCTGGCAACTCGACCGCCGACGCTGCTGCCGCCGCAACCGACTCTGCCGCCGCCGCCGCAACCGACTCTGCTGCCGCCGCCGCCGCAACCGACTCCGCAGCAGCAGCTGCTGCCACCGACTCTGCCGCCGCCGCTGCCACCGACTCCGCCGCCGCCGCCGCCTCCACCGACGCGGCCGGCGCGGGTGCCGCCGCCGCTGGTGCTGGTGCCGCTGGTGCCGCCGCCGGTGCTGCCGCCGGTGCCAAGGGCGCGCAGGGTGCTGCCGGTGCTGCCAAGGGCGGCTTCCAGGGCAAGGGCGCGCAACAGGGCCAGGGCCGCGGCAAGGGCGGACGCTTCACCAAGGCCCGCTTCGCCCGCGCGTACTGAAGCGGATCGCGTGTCTTTTTTTTGTGGAGGGGGCGGCTGTGATGGGATGATATGACGGGGACGGGGGACGGGCATTGCATTCACTGGATTACCCACCGCACGCGGAGAGAATGACTTGCATTCACGTCTATGTATTACTGACTACTACCGGCTCGCGGGCTAGCTTTTGCTGGCTGCTAAATGGAAACGAGGCGGGATCCTGGATGTCGAATGATATCTCGGGGGTCGCCCAGTTGGTGGAATCGTAGCATAGTGTGATTGAGAGAGAGAGAGAGGGCTTGGGACAACTCGGTCTTTAGTGCGACGCCCTTCGTTCGCTTCGGTGCCAATTTCCGTTTCCTTTACTATATCCACGAAGGTCCTTATTCGTAGTTACTCACACGCACATACTACAGCAACATTTCAGTCGACAAAGGCCTTCGCCTGGAGAGCCCAGCTCCGCGCGTACTCTCCCTGCTGCTTCATCAGATGGTCGTGGTTCCCAGCCTCCTTGACTTCCGAATGGTTCATGTACCTTTTTGTCGCCATGAGCGACACGCAGCGTGATGAAGCGCGAAGTGGTGAAGAGGAGAAAGACACGCACAGGATGAGATCGGCGTGGCGGGTGAGGTTGCCGAACCGGTGGGTGGAGAACACCATCGTCTTGGAACCACGCAGTCCTCGCAGACGTTCGAACAGGTCTGTGCGTCGCCACGGTAGTGAGAAGTCATTGGCGGGTGGGGTGCGCGCAACATATCGAGACAAACCATGTTCTGCGACCGGATCCAGCGCAGCGCTGGGCTCGTCGAAAAGCAGCAGCCCTACAGTCTTCGACGACGGCAGAGACCGCATGAAGGACCGCGCACTGCAAAGAAAAGACAAAAGAAAAGCCACACAACGCTTAATCAGCATCGACCCCAGGCCGGCGAACGGTTACCAAAGAGAGGGAATCCCATGCGCGACGTACATCGCCAGCCGCTGCAGCTGACCTCCGCTCAGGTTAATGCTCGTCACGTCGTCCAGCGACCCGGCCTCGCGCACGCTGCCAAAGTCGACCGTCTTGCCGAACAGCGTCTTCGTGCCCTCCGGGATGTTCGAGTACACGTCCGCGACCGGACGCCGGAGCCAGGTGTCGAGCCCGTCCGGGAGCTCGCGGATCACCTCGTCCGCGCCGCCTAGCCGCGCTGCTTCCTGGATGCGTTCGACGTCCGTCGCGTGTTCCGGATCGCCGAGGCCGATGTTGTCCTTGATCTGCGGTGCACGGGTGGGTGTGGTTAGGTTCCGAGGTGGGCCACGACTGCAAGACTGCAAGACCGCACCTGGAGAGGGAAATGGGTAAAGTCCTGGAAGAGCACGGACAGCGCACGCCGCAGGTCGTCGAGGCGAACGGTTTTCACGCCCACCCCGCCAAGTAATATTTCGCCCTCGTCTGGGTCGTACAAGCGTGCGATCAGCTTCAACACGGTGGACTTGCCGGAGCCGTTCGATCCCACGATGACCTGACGGGCCGTCAGTCGCTTGTCCCCTGAGACAAGCGGAAAGGCTTACGCATAGGCCACCCTGGGGAATGTTGAACGAGACGTGGCGCAGAGCCCACTTTTCCGTCCCCGGATACCTGAACGACACGTTTCTGTGTGCCCCCCATTTTCCGCTCAGATCGAAACCAGTCCGCGCGTTGAGGGCAGAAATACCGCGACAGACCTGAACTCGAGCGAGATCCCGTTTCGGATCGATTGCTGGTCCTCCGGGAAAGGAACCTTACCGTCCGCGACCCTGTTCGCGATCTTCTCGATGTTATACAGCTTGCGCAGAGACGACAGGTTCTCGCCGATGCCGCCCGAGCGCATGTAAACGTCCACGATGGCGTTCGTGCACTGGTGCGCCGCGCGCTTGACTAGTTCGAGCGACGCGAGCGAGACGGGGATCTCGGCGGGCTGCTTCACCGCGCGGAGCGTGAAAACGATCTGAGGAAGGTAGGGGCCCGATATCAGTATAGTGCGCAACTCTCGCCGAGGAGCACCGTCACCTGCGGCAACTCCCTAAACGGCTCCTTCAGGAGCGAGAACAGCTTGTGGTTCGAGATCATCATCCAGTTTCGGTGCGTCTCATGGAACGGGGCCGCATCAGGGCCAGCAGCGATGACAGCTGCCTCGTACTCTGCGGATAATTGTCAGGTTGCAGTTCGACAGTATAGCGCCAGCGATTGCAATCGACTGACCAGCGCTGAGGTGGTTTGGCAAGTCGGCCGTAGCGGCGATTTCTTTGCGATGCGATGGCTCCATGATGAGCGCCTTCAAGCCCGTCGCTCGCACAAAGTGCTCGTTCCGCACGGTGGCGGCCCACGCTGATGTGAGACTGTGAGTTACAGGACGACGGTCAAGAGTTCAGGGGGGTTACGCACTCGCGCCCCGCGACCACAGCGACGGGAACGCCGCAAACTCCATGGCGATGGGGATAAACGTGAGCACGGTAGTGAGCATCGCGTCCGGCTGGTCCCTCAGCACGTTCATCAGCACCGAGAACTGGGATATAAATTGCACGACCTGGCTGCCGACGTCGACGAGGGTTTTCATCGTCTCAAACGCGACGCTGCCACGCTTGGGCCAGACGGTGCGGAATTGGTTGTACACCGCGGGGTCCTCAAAGGTGGGCACGTCGAGGCGTGCCATGTGGTGGAAGACGTGGACGCTGTAGTGCTGCTTGATGATGGACTGCAGCGGGATGGTGACGCGCATGCGGAGGTGGTGCAGAAAACCTTTGCCAATGGCGCAGAGGATACGTCCTGCGGCGATGCGGAACAGGAGCTTGCGGTCAACGGTGCGGGTCTCTACCGCCGTCTGGACGATGCTAAGCAGTTGTCCGGAGTACCTGCGTCGCGTCACAGATGAGCACCTCCAATGCGCGCGGTTCAAGATGGCCGTACCATAGCGATGTTGCAGGGAGCAAGGCCGAAAGGGCAGAGATGATAACGTACATGGCACACAGGTACCAACACCTCCGCAAGCTCAGAATCTCCTTCAGGGTGATCCATATGTACGGGAGGTCTTGCTGCATTGCGAGGAGGTTCTCCAGTTGGACGGAACCGGGGAAGCGGGCTAACCGCCATGACGACTTTTCCTCGTAAAAGTCCCAAACGCCTATAGGAGTGTTCAGTCAGGCGCGCAAAGGAAACAAGGTCATCAACCCGCACCGAGGCGTCTATACACGATCCGCGTAGCGTCGTGTATGTCAAACGCGCGTTCTTTGGATCCGGCGCCACCGCGGGGTCCTCGCTGCTGTCGTCTGCCTCCCTTAGGCATAGCTGTCGTGCTCTCCGAGGACCGTCGTTCCTTGGGTCTGAGATGGGCGCAGGTGGCAAGTGAGTACCTCCGGACGCAACAGCCTTCCTAATCATACTCCTCGAAATTTCTCATATATCGCCGGCCGTGACACGCGACCGCAGCAGATGCGGTGGGGTTGCTATCATCCAGGAGGAGCATACGCGGGTGATCGCAAGCCCGATACCAGTTCCATACACATACATTGAAGGTGGAAAGAGCAGGAGCGAATAGCGCCGCAGTGTCGTCCGCAGGTTCGCAGTTGTTTGATGACCATGTCCACGATATACGAGGCCCGATCAGGAACTGGATGTTCCGGTGCTGCGCCGGGTAATACTCTAGCCTATTTACCTTGCACGACGCAGGGCAGAACAAGAAAATCTGCCGTAACGGTATCGAGGTCAACGCACATAATGGTACATATTTCCTTGGATACCACGGCGACGCAGAAGAGAACAGCGCGAATGATGCTCGAAGCGAAAGTGGTACACAGAAGAAAATCAATTGAAGGGTAACCGTTTCGCGGCGGATTAAGTTGCACCTGGTCGTAGGGGGGGACGTCTTAACAGCCGCACGGACGATGATGCGAAATCCGTACGGGGACGCATCTTCGAGCTTCTCTGAGAGCGCTTGCAGCGGTTGTGTAAGACAGTGGCAACGAGTTTCTTAAGCGATTGGGACGGGCTCCTGAGTGTCCCGCACGCGGTGGATGGATTACTCCTTCTCTTCGACAGCAGAAAGGTGGAGCCCTGACATGCCCTCCAGAAGATCGTTGACTGCACCGTACTCATCATCGGAGTCTAATCCAATGAACTCCATCGAGATTTGGGCCGGACGGCGAGGCGAGTCTGAAAGTCATGATTGAGTATGACGCTGGTATACTTCGGATACATGGACGTTTACCTCGTGGCTGATCCGCACCCATCCGGCTTACCGCTGACTCTTTCGCGGCCTTCGTTGTCCTCGTGGTGAACATCGCGACCAGCCTTCCCTTCTTGCAGGCGCCGCACACTACAAGCGCGGATGAGAACACGCTGCAACAATGAATCAGCCAGCGATGAACCGAACATACTGTGAACGTTGACATCAATTGTCTTGGCAAACCGGCCATATCTGTGCTTGAGGGTTAGTCATATTCCTAACTATCAATGAATCTGCACGGACATCTTGGAACACTCGGTGCATTCTGTAAGGTTCAACGACGTTAAATTGGCCTGCTTTCATCGAGAAAACTATGGCTTACTCCATTCGTATGGATGGCTGATCACATAGGAGTGCCGCGTCTGACAGAGAAGCATCCAGTCAGTTGATTGGAAGAGCAGCACAAGTTACCGGAAACATACCGATACTTCGATCTCCGGCCTCTTCCTCATTACCTTCACCGCCCTGAACAGGATGGTGAGCGATGTTGTGCAACACGAAATAATTTTGTCGGTTTACCATGATTTGAATATCTTTCCATGCCCTTCTTTTGGCTGACCGCTGATGGTCCATGAAGCTAAATGACACATCTCGTGGGCGAGGGTATGGCGAATACGCTCTAGGGAGGCTCATGAGCTAATGCAGACCGAAGTTGCCAACACCGACCTTCGCAGTCCAAGACCTTTGTAGCCAATTCGATCTTCGTGGTCTCTTTACCTGATCTATCTCTGATGACAAAACAAGCCCTAGTTGTCGAGAAGGAATGGTGCAAGACGCCTGAAAACTCGCCTATGCCAGCTGGCTTTCCCTGCCGTACTAAGCAGCCTTTTGTTCCAAACGAGAGTTGTCTCTTTCGGTAGCCCGTTGTCGAAAACTGACCTGTTCAGATCGCTGAAGAGGTCATTGGCGTACGTGGCAAGCCGAGCCGCCTTGGCTTCCGCTTCGGCTTTCTTCGACATCCGTTTTGGTGTCCGTCCTGCACTACTTGAGCCCTTTTTCGGAGAGCGGGACGGTGTGGAGGGAACGGCGGGAGCATCGATGACGGTGATATCCACATGGGTTGCGCCCGGGAAACGGACTGAAGTGGGGTTGGCACCGGTGATTGAGAGTTTGGGCACGTCTTCGTCGGTGCTCACTTCGTCCGACTCGTATAGCGACAGCGCCCTGCTGTGGGGTGTCAAAGTCGTAGATACGGGCCTTGAGCTGGTGGATATCTTTGTAAGTGGGGAAGTCGGTCGCCTGATAGGCTTGCGGGACCCGCGAGGTTCGTCACTGCATCGTGAGGCCTACGTTAGGAAAAGAAACGGACACGATTTTCGCTGAATAGACGCACAAAACTAGGATGGACCCGTCATCGATATCCCACGGCTCCTTCTCCGCGCACATGTCATTAGGAATCTTTTGCTTCAATCCTGGCTCAGCCGTGGCATTGTGTTGGTCCATCCTTGGAGGCCGAGAGTTGTTCGCCGAGCCCTCGTCGCTGTCACTGGCGTACAGCGAGCGTACGCGAGTAATCTGCGTCTTCTCGGGTATGCGGCGCCGTGGCACCGTAGTCTCTCGTCTCGCAGATGGGGTGCGATTGGGTTCATCCTGCGTTGGATCACCCGCCAGATCATCGTCGCTATCCGAAATTTCGATTACATCTGTCGGAAGGGGTCGTCTGATAGGCTCCCGCCCTCTCGCTCCCGGTCCACTCTTGGAGAGGTTCGTAGCGGGTGACAGACCAGGAGGTGTGAGCTCGGGCTCCGAGTCCGAAGATAGGACCACACGTCGCAAATATGTTGAATGCCCTGTCTTGGTCGGAGAAGTACAAGGAGATCTGGCCACGAGGTCAATCCTCTGGGTTACATTGCAGGTAAATGGAGAGCTTACATATACTCTTCATCGTCTGACGCGTGTTTTGACGGTGACGGGAAGGTTCCGGGCATGCAAGTTGTGGATTTATTGGCGGCTCCAAAGCCCGTATCGTTTTGACAAGGTCGAATTGTCCCACTGTATCGATTTCCGTCAGTGCATCCTAACTACAATTGTTCTCGCGGTACCTGGATGGTATGAGGGGAGTCGAAACCATCTCCGTCTCTGAATCAGAGGACTGAATAACGCGCGGTCTCGTGACAGGACGAGAACCCTTCTTCGGAGAGCGGCATATAGACCTACTAATTTCTCGCTTGAATTCATAGGAGAGCCGAAGAGCGTGTTGAACTCACTCTATATCGTCTTCTGAAACCTGCTCTCCGGAAGGAGGGAAAGTCCCGGGCATACGAGTGCCTGCCCCGTCATCGCACGAAGAGTGTGTCCTTCTAGGGGCCTGAGGTAGTTCACTTGAGTCCCATCAGTAGCAATACTCTGGACATCTTGCAAGGATCTCAGCGTACTTTTCGGTTTCCGTGTCCGACGATATCTCAATGACCTCCGGCTGACCACTATTGATCCGTCTATCAAATTAATTGTCGTTTGATATTATCCAATACATACCCGCCCGTCTCAGACTCATTATCCGATATACTAAACCCTTCTCGACGAGTTGGCTGCTTAGGCGCCTGGCGGCGCCGCTCTCTATCGAACTGTCGCGGTTGTTGCCGTAACGCGGGGTAAGCTGCCGAGATGGCCATATAGTGTGCACCGGTATGACTCCTATGATGACTGGGATAGCAATGGGTCGTCTTCGACGTCTAGGTTCAAAGAGGTTCATACGCGACCTTGTCAGGTGAGCGCCATTATCACCTCACATGACCCGCATCTTCTTGCACTGCCTTCCTGTCCCCGCTCAGAAACGCGAAGTCCGCTGCTGGCGGTCGCCCGCAACTGCTTCCACGTTTACACCGTCTGGCGGTATACCTACATAATAAGTGACGGTAATAAATCAAGACGCTCGTTTCTCTGCATACACCAATCGTGAGCCTTCGCATAAGTATCCAAGGATACGGTCGCGTAACCTACGACTTTCCTTCTTCGGGCTCCGGCATCAGAACGAAGACGTCGCTAAAACGCCTCATTGGATGTCCAAGTCCAAAGGTTCGACGAGGCAGCGTCGGAAGCCCAAGCAAGAGCCAGCACCGTCATCGGATATGCCGGTGACCCTCGATCCATCCCAAGCAATGTCATCCACGTTGGACTCAATACATATTACACCTCGAACGCCACGGACCGCGTCGAAATTGCCTAGAAATGGACAAGCATACGTGGAAGATGATATAGACGAAGTGCAGATGTCGTTACTGGGGGAAGAGGAGCGACGAGAGGCCGCAGCAGATCTTCAAGATGAAGAAGTACCCGGCCACGAACAGCGAGCATTGAGTACGAAGGACAAGAGAGGAATCGTGCTTCTGATCGTCTTGTGTATGTGTTCATTACTGTGGGCATCAAGCAATCTCCTACTCACATTATCCAGACCTCATTCAGGGCGTTCCCGTACGTTCATATATTGGGGCTATGCACCTGTAGCTGCATCCTGACGCTGGCTTAGTTGGGACTTGCGCTCGGATCTGTGCCATTCCTTCTCCGAGAACATTTGTCATATTCGCAACTCGCCGTGTTTGCTCTCTCCAGTTACCCTTATTCCCTCAAGCTCTTGTGGTCACCATTCGTGGATTCAAAGTACTTCCCATCAGTTGGCCGTCGCAAGTCATGGATCATTCCAATGCAAGCTATCATCGGCACCTTGATGCTATATATCTCTTATAATGTTCAAGCACTGTTGGACAGCGTGAGCAGCACCTGCCTCAATCTGAGACCCGTGCTGACGTTTCCCCGTAGCCAGCGGATAATGTCTACATGTTGACGGCTGTCTTTACCTCATTGGTGTTGTTCTCTGCGACCCAGGATATTGCTGTGGATGGTGAGCTGCATTCATTCTTGTTCTTCATGTTGACTTGACCGACGCGTGGCCGAAGGCTGGGCTCTCACCCTTCTGTCCCAGGAAAACATCTCATACGCTTCGACCTGCCAAACTATTGGCCTGAACTCGGGATATTTTGCGTCGTTCACTGTCTTCCTGGCTCTCAATAGCCAAAACTTCAGGTCCGTCTCACCCTTTCTATGCTTGCCTCGGCTTATAAATCGCCTCCAGTGACAAATGGGGGATCCCCCGCCTCGAGCTCGCGACATATCTACGTTTCTGGACAGTGATATGCTATTGTGTCACTATTTGGCTCCTCTTCTTTAAGAAGGAGGTAAGCTACCGAACAACCTTCGTTCAGTTGCTGCTCATACCAAAGTCACTCCAGGATCCAGAAAGCCACAGCGACGAACCTATGAGCATAAAGGTCGTTTACAAGAACATTTGGGGAATTTGCAAACTGTCGAGTATGTTAGGTCACCCCACATACCTCACGAGTTTGCGAGCCTTCATATCATATACTAGACATTCAAACGATGCTTATCGTGCATCTTCTCGCGAAAATCGGCTTTCAAGCCAACGAAGCTGTCACTCGTCTGAAGATGGTCGAGAAGGGTCTCGGTCGTGAAGACCTCGCAATCGCTGTCCTCATAGATTTCCCCTTTCAGATCTTAGGGGGTTGGCTAGCGGCGAGGCTCTGTACACCCCAAAAACCGCTCAGACCATGGATATGGGCTTACTGGCCCAGGCTTGGTTTCGCGTTATCAAGCACGTTGATTGTATATTGGTTCCCGAAGCCACCAGTAGGCTACGGCTTCTTCGTATTCCTGGTAGTGCACACCGTGGCACAAAGCTTCTGCGAGTAAGTCGATTCGGAACCTGGAAATGTGTTTGCATTGCTCATGTAGTGCCCAGAACTCTGCAGTTCGCCGGTATCTCTGCATTCCACACGCGGATATCGGACCCCCTCATTGGCGGGACTTACATGACCGTGCGTCGTACCATGTTCTGCGCACGATGTTCTCGCTGACGGTCTGACAGTTGCTGAATACTTTCTCCAACCTGGGAGGTACTTGGCCACGATTTTTTGTCTTGAAGGGCGTCGACTTCTTCACTGTTGCGACATGCAAGGTGAAAGAGGCTGGGACTGAGCTCACACTCAAAAGTAGGACGGTATTTTGCGCTGCGTGTTTGATGTTGCTGACATAGATGACAGCTGCCGAGTGTGTCAGCGACGCGGGCAAGGCGCACTGTGCGGACATCAACGGAGAGTGTGTCACCGAGCATGACGGCTACTACTACGTCTCCGCCATATGCCTTGTACTTGGTGCCATCTCGATCGGCTTCTACATTATACCGACAGCGCGCAGGCTCCAATGTGGGTCACAATTCCTTCGGTCGCATTGCGAAATTGACGTAGCGCGCCGCGTTTCGCAGCATTGCCTCCAGCAAGATGGCGAGTCAGCGCGGCATAGACCGCTCAGCTCGGAGGTGCAGCCTGAGGGGCATTTCTTAGTTGGTGGCCGTAACGATAGCAATTCTGGATGTCTGAATACAATGGCTATGGATTCGGGCAATGCACTACAAAAGACTGGGACATATATAGCTGTGGTGTTGCTGACGTCGCTGTTGTTCTGCGGCACGGAGCACAAGCCAATAACATCCCACCCTGAGGCACTGCTGCAAGTGCTTAGACCGTTCACGCGCCTCTCTTCTACGCCTCATCGGTATTTTTCGTGCCGCCACTGCTCGCCCATCCTTACTCAGGATTACCTCCATAGCATCATTAACACCAACACCAACCAACCACTTAGTTTCCTGCAAAATGACCACCACCACCATGCACTTTGGTCCGGAGTGGATGCGCCCGAAACAAGCTCCAGCGCACAACAACAGCTCGTCGCGCTCGCAACATGACCATTCGCCTGACCCAGGCGCAGGAGCACCATCGACTCCCGGTGCTGCCACGTACTCTGCTCTTGTCACGCCGGCACCACCTGTAGCAGCGGAAAAACGCAATGCAACGAATCCATTCAGCTATACGAAGGAGGAGTTGCTCGCAATCTATAAGGAGGGTGGTGGCCAGGGAGGGCTCGGGATTGAGGTGGAGAGATGGGAAGGAGTGGTGCGCGAAGTCGGTTCGGAACCCGTCGGATTGAAGGAGATGACCGAGGCGGAGAAGAAGGTTAGCGCTTCATCTGTGAAGCAGATTCGTTGATTATCGACCTCTGGTGCTAGTTGTTCCTTGGGCCTCTGAACTCCGAGCTTCGCCGCCGCCAGTCTACAGACTACCTATCCCCCTTGAACACGCCTGCCATAGGTGGAGAGCGCCCTCGATTGGTGCATCAAGCATCAGGCGCTATAAGCCCAATGCGCGAGAAGTTCAGTGGTCTCATGGGTAGGCGAAGAGACTCTGGTACGTCGCCCATGAAGTACCATTCTCTGTTTCATCATTAACCTTCGGCCATCTAAAGATACTCTACCACCTACACTACCGCGGAAGTTGTCACTGTCGTCAGTGCAAAGTACATCGCGCGACGGTGCTTTGCCATCTCCGCGAACCAGAACTGGATTCACACCGGGGTTCGATGGTATCCTGAGCACCCCTAAGGAGGATTCTTGGATGGCGAAACGGCGCGCCGAACAGGGTCTCCCTAAGCCGGCTAATGGATCCTGGCGCGCAGGCGATCCATCGGATGTCAAAGGGCTTGGGATCAAGGAAGAACCCGAGGAAGGAATCCCGCCTTCCAATGGGCAAATCCATGCTGAGCCAGAGTCCTATACGAACGGCGTGGAACCCGAAGGGGAAGGACCTGCTAATACGAACACTGCCCGCGCTCACGGGACTGGGCAGGGTCTGGACGTTCAAAGTGGTGTGGGCTCAGACACAGCGCAACCTTCAGTGCAAGACCTCAAAAGTGTTGAATGGTCGTATATAGATCCTCAAGGCATTGAACAAGGTGCGTATATGCCGCTTGAAGCCTGACGGCTCTCTGATTGACAAGTGCTGTAGGTCCTTTCCGCGCCGATATCATGCAGAAATGGCACGACGATGGATACTTCACACCGGATCTACGTATGAGACGCACTCGAATTGATCGAGATTGGACGACTGTAGCCGAATTGTGGCTTCGTGCGGGAGATGAAGCTCCGATCTTCCTGACACCAATCATGGATGTTGTCGCCCCTCCTGGACTCGCACGGCGCAATGACAAGGTCACGGAGTCGCCGATCACAGCTACTCCTCCTTATCAACCGGTACCCCAGAGGACTCTGCGAGGCAATAACTTGGACGCGTTCCTAGGAGACGGGTCTACTCCGTCGGACTCCCCCGCCTCTTCCTTTGGCGCGGCCCGATTTGGCAATGGTACGCCCGAACTTACTGGCTTCGGTGGGCGCGCAGCTGGGGGCATATACGCTCCAGGCGAACCGCTGGGCGGCAGTCGTTTGTCCGGTCTTGGTGTTGGTACAGACGCTGGAACGCCATTCAGAAGAAATACTCAGGCGGATCAGATACTTGGACCTGGCTTTGCGAATCAGGCTCCAACTCGAGCTGCAACTCTGGACAACTATCCATTTAGTGGTACGGAACCAAATTCATGACTACACACCATGCTCACGACTACCGCAGGATTCCAGAGCAACAATGTAGTGGGTTCGCCTGCTCTGCAATCGCCCATCACCCCGGGCAACTTCGGTCCGAATCAACCCAGGCTTGCAAGCCTAGGTCATGGTCTTGGAGGTCAAATGGGCCCTCTGAATGGCTCCCCCACGCCCTACAATCGTGATGCATTCGGCAACCCTATCCTTGACGAGAGGATGGACATTCCAGGACGGGCCGTGTATAACAACAGCAACTATGGCAGTGTTCAGGGCTCACCGTTCGATCGCCCCCAGCACGCTATGTCATCCCCGTCGCTGGCGAGAGGATCTCCCTCTCTACACGCCGCCAGTCCCGTCATGAGTCAAGGTCTTACTGCTTCGCCTCATATTGGCCACCCACAGCCTGCTAGCACTATTCCCACTTCTGGTATGTCAAGGGGTCCCTGGGATGATATCGACCCCGCTGGTCAGCGCCGTGCACGACCCTTCGATGCTCTCCAACCACAGGTTCATGGTTCGGAGCTAGCGCGCTCGAAATCCAGGGGAAGCTCTTCCCGCGATGTAGAGGCCAGAGGGTTCGAGGCAAATATAGCACAGCAGGAACATGTCTCATCTGACACTTGGGCTCAGAATCGGAACGCACCTGCTACTCAATCGATAGGTGTGCCTCAGAACGCGTCGCCATGGGTTTTGGCCTCCAAAGGAGTCGTTGATGAGCGATGGGGAGAAACGCCTGGCGATCCCAACAGGCTGACCCACCGCAATCTGATGAAGCTCGCGGAGCAGCAGCAGCGGGATCACGATCCGAGATTTGGTTCTCAAAGGTCGGAGAAGCAACAGGAGATCGCAATGGTTGCAGAGAGCCCCATCTCGGCGCAGCCAGAACCGGCTGTTCCTCTCACAAGCACCGCTGCCCCTGCTTCTGCGGAACCTGCCGATGTCTCGACGCCTACCGTGAAGCCGAGGCGCAAGTCCGCAGTTCAAACGCAAGCGGCCACCGTACAGCCTGCCGCGCATACGCCCCCCGTTCCACAAGCCCCCCAAGCTGAGAGCACAGCTACTGTCACTGCTGGATCCAAAGCCGCGCCCTGGGCCGTCGACGATAAGAGCAAAACACCCGCAACCGCCATGGGGCTGCGCGAGATTCAGGAGGCTGAGGCGAAGCGCGCAGAGGCCCAGAAGAGGGCTGCCGAAAAAGCAGTTCGTGCCGTCGCTGCTTCGCCGGTAGCACCTGCATCCGAGGAACCAGCAACGTTCACCACCTCTTGGGGCCTGCCGACGTCCAAGGCCGGCGTTGCACGCGCAGGGAAGGACGCCACCGGGACAACGGGCTCCCCTATCACTCCTGCCTCACCCGCCGTGCCGGTTCCCGTTTGGACCAATGCTGTCAAGGCGCCTGCAGCGAAGAAGACCATGAAGGAGATTCAAGAGGAAGAAGAGAAGCGCAAGAAACTGGCCAAGGAGAAGGAGACGGCTGCTGCCACTGCTAGGAGAGCGTATGCCGAAACCACCACCAAGGTAGCTTGTATTTATACGGTTTCCTGTGCAATCCGCTGATATTTCTCCAGACTGTCGTGCCTTCTGCTCAGGCAACCGGTGGCGCCTGGACTACAGTAGGTGCCAAGCCTGCCACTCCCGCCGCCGTTCGTCCCGCAGCGACTCCCGCAGCGAGCTCCAGCCCTGCGCCGCCTACAGCTGCGACTCGCGTCACCGCCAACGGTACTTCCGCTCGTACCGTGAGCACTCCACAGGCGACAAAGCCTGCTCCCTCAGCGCCGAAGGATGATTTCCCTCTTCCACCTTCGCAAGACTTCCTTAGGTGGCTCGCTGACACGCTCAAGGGACTGAGCAGCTCGGTCAATCGTGAGCATTCATCTTCTCATCAACAGGTCCGTGAGCTGATGCAGTCTGCTGCAGTCGAGGAAATTACGTCCATGCTTCTCTCGTTCCCGCTCGACCCCGATCCATCCACGACGGAGATCATCTCCGATCTTATTTACGCGAACAGCACGACCATGGACGGTCGTCGCTTCGCGTCCGATTTCATCAATCGCCGCAAGGCCGACGCCACCAACCGCTCGAAGAACGGCGCGGCGTCCGGTGCGACGGGCAAGGGCACTTCGGCCGCTGATGTCGTGAAGGCCCAGCCGAAACCGGCCCAGCCCGAATGGGGTTTCAAGGTGGTCAACAAGAAGAAGAAGAACGCCCGTGCCTGAGCAGCGTCGGGCGGTCCTCGATCTGGTTTAGCTGACAGCCTACCCCGAATACGTTCATTGCCTTTCGACGGCTGCCAGCCCGACCCGCATCTGAACCTATACGCTCTTTGATTTACCAGCTAGCTGTAATACTAATGAAATGCGAATGTCACACTTCTTAAAGAAATAATCATCATGTTAATGTCCACCATATGCGCCTTTACCGTACCTACAAGCGTGTTTGTATACCGTGTAATCTATCCACCGTATGCATCAAGCCCGTCTTCAAATCCATGGTACACCCGCAACGGGGATGAATGTCTAGCAATAAATACAAGGTCGGATCGACGTCCAACGAGCATGCATGGAACTAGTGATACAGCATCTATACAAAGGTTCATGGCGGGGTCGTGTGCATGGCGGCAATGTAGATATAATCAACGCGATGCGTGGATCATGATGTCTGATAGATCGTCACACTCTTGACTTCCCAATCTGCGAAGAGCCAAGGTCAGCATCTAAGGAGAATGCGATAATAGCGCGAAAAGAGGATTACGCACATGCTTCCGCAAACGACGCCCCGTTGTTCCTCACGAACGTCGCGCAGTCCGACACGCCCGTCCGCTGAGCGCAGCTCTGCTCCTGCCCTGGGATGCCGGAGGACGACCAGACGCCGCCTGCCCAGTCGCCGCAGAGCGTGGTGTCGAAGATGACCGAGTGGTGGGAGAAGAACTTGGACGTGTCGCACTGCGTCGAAGGCCAGTTCGCCATGGGCGTGCCCCACCCGGCCGGGTTCGGCGCGCCGGAGGTGATGTCGGAGGGGATGTTCGACCTTCGGAAGAAGTAGACGGAGATGCCGGTGTCGTTCCAGAGCATGGCGTAGACGCCGCCGCCGATGTTGTTGAAGGCGGCGCCGTACGAGCTCGTGTCGGCCGAGCGGACACCGCACCCTTGGTTGCCAGAGTCCGCGGCAGCGCAGTCTGTGCCACCAACGATGGTACCCTGGGGAAGAGGTTAGCTCAATGAAGAACACGACGATTCGCGTTACAAAAGTTAAAGCTCACAGTGATGCCCAGCGCGCTCGACGAGTCAGTCGCTAACGAACATCCAGGATTGGTATGGATCGTCGCCTGGTTGTTCGTGTAGTCGTTCACGCCTTCGACGATGTCGATCTCGCCTCCCGCGGGCCAGTTCGGACCGTTACTCCAGAACGCCGGCCACGTCCCGCATCCGGTCGGCATATGGACTGCGTCAAGGATGACGAGGCCGCCGGTGTAGACGGCGTTGGTGGTAATCCGGATGGCCTTGCGGTTCCCGGTGACGACCGCCGTGGTGTCGACACGCATGATAGCATTGCCGGCGGAGTTGATGGAGGTGAGGTTGGCAGACTCAGCATCGGATTGAGACTGGAAGTCGACGATGCCTGAGCGTTCGTGTGCTGATCAGCTACCAGATGCATGTGGCAATGCGGATGATAACGCACCATTGGTAGGATCGGCCGTATCCCAGAAGGTCCACCCGTTGAAGAAGTCGTCGCCTTGCTGTGAACAAAGATGTGAGTTTCATATGATAGAGATGGCATCTCTGAAATGGGCGCTAGCTCACATATTGCTGGAACACCTTCCATTCCGAAGTGGCGGTCGCGCTCGCTCCGGACTTGGTCGACGTCGCGGACGCCCCACTCTTCTTCGTGCTTGTGGCTTTGGCAGTGCTACTGGACCCGCCTGCGGATGCGGTGCCGTTGCCTCCGCCGGTCAAGCCATTGCCAGCGGGACTCGTCGACTTGGGCGCGCTGACACAGTAGACGCTGTGCGACACGAGATCGACCTGCGTGCTTCCGTGCTGTTCGACGAGGAGTCCTCGGAAGGCGGTCCTGAGGTCCCTGGCGAGGCCAGCGGAGCGGCGGATCGCGGCATGGTGCGCGCGTGCGAGGCCGTTCGACGTCCGAGAAAAGAGCGAATCCGCGGCAGCCGCCTCGGAGGCGGCGAGGACGGCGAGGGCGAGGGGCAGGTGCGCGCGCATCCTGCGTGCTTAGCTGAAGAGACGGTGGATGTTGGTAGTCAAGAGAAGGAGGAGGTGATGGTCAGACAAAAAGTGAAAAGGGCTCTGCACGGAGTGGCTTTTCTTAGCTTATACATGCCGGTCGAAGCCCGGGTGCGGAGTCGAGCTCACCTGCGTGTGGCCCGTTGTGGCTCCACAAGAGTTTGGTAATCGGGTGGATCCTCCGGCTCAGCCAGGATAGAAACGGCGGAGAAGAGTTTGAGCAAGTGGCCAGCAAGGCGATCCCGACGGGCGCCTTATAGACCGAACAATGAGCCAAGACGTCCATGGCGCAGTTGCGGGGCTTGGCCGACGGCGCCGGCACGAGGCGGACGCGCTTTGCCACGCCCAAACACGCCTTTTGCAGCCCCCGGGACGGCTGCTCTGCCTCTGTTTTCACCCGGAATGTATACGAACATCCTCGAGGCTCCTTCGAGGACGGCGTCATGTCTTTGTCGGGGCCGTCATCAGAGAGGATGGCGATGCTGGTCGCTCCCATCTCCACCGCTCCAGAGTCCGCAACAGATTCTCCCCATGCGGTATCTTTGCTCGACTCCGCAGACACCGGCGAAGACAAGTAGAGGAAGTGGGATCATCGGCAAAGCGGGCGGACTTGGCTTTGACAAGTTCTGCAATCTTAAAGCTCGGGCTCGAGCATGCGCGATCCATCCTGACCCGTTCCCACCCCCGGATGTTCCCAATACGTTACTAGAGGGGTTATGATGCGCTGTTCATATCATCGTTCGGAGGGTAAACGGGATCTTGGAAAGTCCACACTGCCTTTACGCCAACGATCACTCCGATCCTGAGGCGCAAGACGAGCGCCACCATCTTGCCAATGCGCCAAGATCTATATAAGGACATGCTGCTACTCCGGCCTCATCTCCGGGCGCGAGAGGCCTTGAGCTGATCGAATGCAACCTCGAACCTGATTCAAAGTTCATCAAGATACGCCTCAGTGTATAGCTGCTAGAAATAAGCAAGCCTTCGCCTAAACTCGAACGATCATCGGCACCCCTGGTGCTATCAGGGTGGCTAAAACCAGATGACCCCTCTATATATGCCTGTTGCGCGATTCAATGGCCAGAAGGTCATTTTGGATTCATATGCGGGTGGTACCGATGCACTGGAGGCTTTGAGTTCGAGGCTATCGCCGCCCTGCAGCTGTGGACGGTATACATAAGATGCCGCGAACCTCTGGGAATTCGGCAAGACAGGGTCCTGCTTCTGCCCCGGACCTTGTACGAGAAGGAGGAACCGATTCGTTGAGATGCCTCCCAGCCTTGGGCTATTACGGATACTCGGCTTGGCGATCTCCGCCCTGCAGGCCCACGAGCCCAGGGAACGCCCACGAAGGCTATATACCCGGAGATAGTCCTTCCTTTGAGGAATTTAACCGCGCAGGAGTACGTCGCACTGACCAAGCTGTATAGCTACAGTAAAGTGCAATAAATAAGACCGATGCTGTCTCTGCTGTAGAATGCACACGCGAATTTGTGTTGGTGACTATCTGTATATGGGGTGGATGAATTGTTGCAATGAATGAGCCGAACTGTGATCGGGTACGGTACTGTTGGGTGATTCTGATTCGAGAGAGTTCGCGCTGCATGAGGTATGCGGCAGCAAGGTCGTATGACTGATGCCAGTTCATGGGTAAGAGGACTGAATGTAACTTATGCTGCGATATGCGACTCACACCATCGTCTCAGGTTTGCCCTGCTGCGCCTCTCCCGCGGCCCCGCCCTCGGCTCCTCGCTCTCCACTGGCCACGGCCGCGGCCGCGACCTCGTCCACGGTTTCCATGTGCTTCAGCCGATGCATGTCGACGCGACGCCATCTTGACCACGACGGCTGAAGGCTCGAACGGATCCGCTGGTCCTCCGAACAAATATGAGTCCTGTTCGGCCGTTTGGAAATCTTCATAAAGAGAAGTGTACGACGGCCTCTTGAACGCCTCAGGCTCGAGCGACATTGCTCCCCGCTTCATCGGTGGGTCGAACAATGCTGAATCCATGTCGGCCGTCTGGGTTTGGAAGGGTTCTTCGGTCATATCCCAGGCCATGCGCACTGCGACGGGCGTGAGTGGAGGCGAGATCGGAACGAACGCCTGTATTTTCGTCTTCCTCAGCTCTGCCTCCCTGGCCGCCTCTGCATGTCTCTGCGCCTCCGCACGCTCCCGCTCACGCTTCTCGAACATTTGCCGTCTTTCGGTTTCCGCCGACCTGGCCTGCCTCCTTGCCTTCTCCTGCTCCCTCGCAAGCTGATCTACAGCCTCTTTCTCCATCCGTGCCCTGTGTGCGACATCGGCTCGTGCGCGCGCCTCTGCCTCCCGTCTGGCCCTCAGCTCTGCCTTTTGCTTCGCCTCTTCCTCTGTCTCCGCTCTATCGTGTCTAGCTTTCTCTTCTGCCTGTCGCTTGGCCTCCGCCTCCCGCTTTGCCTTCTCCTTGATCGCCTGTTGCTCATACCTCACACGCTCCTCCGCCTCCTTCCTTGACTTGGCTTCCGCCCTCTGCCTCGCCCTCTCCTCTAATGTGATTCGCTCCCTCTCCAACCTCTCCCTCTCGGCTGCTTCCGCCTGTTGCCGTTGCAGCTCCCGTAAACGTTCGCTTTCCGCTTCGGCTCTCCATGCTGCTTCCTGCTCGGCTCTTATCGCCGCGTCTCGTTGCATTTGCTCTTGTTCCGCCTTCTGCCTAGCCTCCTCTTCTATGCGCAAGCGTTCCGCCTAGAAGCAAGCGATGAGTTTGTGTGCGGCAGTCAAATATTGGTGTACGGCACCATCTCTCTGTCGCGCCGTTCCTGCTCCCGACGCTTGTTCTCTTCACTCTTGCGAAGATCGGCATCAACTCGTGCTTGCTATAATTGGAGGTATGCTCAGCTGATGCCCGTCGAGCGTGGAAGATAGGGGAGCGCACCTTTTCCGCCTCCTTCCGCAGCTTCGCTTCCTTGAGCTCTTTCTCCTCCCTAGAGAACATTCATCGTAAGTGAGAAAGACTCCGTACTATCGGGTGAAGTCCCACCTCTCACGCCGATTTCTTCGCAGACGCGCTTTCTTCGATTGACCCTCACCGAATCCCGGTGATGCGGAATCACTGTCCGCTTGCGAGCTTGAGGGTCTGCTGGGGAAGTCATATGGAACGAACCCGTTCTATTGTAATGCACGTCAAGGCAGCGTAAGCATGTAGTGTCTATGGAGCCGGCGTGGCAGGCGAACCTTTGTCAATAGCGCATCCTTAATCTTCGTGAGCGTCTGCCGCATGTCTTCGTCGGCTTTCTCCATCTCATTCTCGATTATCGACCAGCATCTCGTGACATCATGAACCGGCGCAGGCTTCACCAAGAGAGCCACTAGGTGAGCCAGCGTGTCTACATCTTTCGCATGAGATACAGAGCCCATCGCGAGCTGGAGCGGCGTCTGCCCATTCTCCGCCGCCTTCGACGGATGGCAGCGCTGGATGTCGATGAAGTATTTGACGGCCTCCAAGTTGCCGTACTTCGCTGCGACATGGAACGGCGTTAATTTTTCGCCGTTAAGACAGGTCAAGTCAGCTCCTGTCGTAGATGTCGTCAGACCCCCTACTATGTTAGAATCGATGGGGGAGCTTACGCCGAGACTCAACGAGGAAGTTCAAAATGTCGGCATCGCCTTTGCGCGCAGCGACGTGCAGAATCCTATCGAAACCGTCTTTTCCGGCGTTGACATCGATGTCATATTGCTCGATTACCGATCTCATCGTTATGAAATCGCCGGCATGGCCGGCCGTCATCGCACGACCACGAGCTTGCTGGCGCTCCCGGCTCATCGCGATCTCCTCTTTCCTCGTACGGAGCAGCTCAGCCTCTTCCGCTGCCAATTGCTTCTCTGGGTAACAAAGCATGTCAGATGTCATCGAATGGCAGCTAAGCCGATCTACGCACCCCACCGTCGCACGCGCGCGGCGTACTCTTCATTGACCTTAGCCTGCGCCTGACGAGTATAACGTTGATTCTCTTGGCGGCCTTGTTGCTCGGAAACCCAAAATGGGCTGAAGCCATAAACGCCCGATCCCGACGCGCCTTGCCGTTGTCGCCTGAAGCCTGTCTCCGAGGATTAGGCGGTGGTAGCGGGTAGAGACGCAGCAACGCACGTGCGCGTTGTCTTCTATCGTGACGGTTTGCCATCTCTTCGTCGAATTGGTATCTGTAGAGGTCTGTGTCATGTCAATATCCTGGGACGGAAGGGAGCATACTCACACGCAGAAGAACAGGAACTCTTCCATATCCATCTTGAACATATATTGAGCGAAACTCCTGGCTGTAAAATGGCCATGGTTGCCACTGAATTCCATCTCCTCACTGGCAGCCGGGTCTTCGTAATGCTCTTGCAGGATTTCCCAAGCTGCGCCTACTTCCTGGAAGCGCTCAGTTGCCTCTGCATCCCCATAGCATCGATCAGGACTACAGTGTTCGGTCAAAAGGAGGTCGCAGAGGCGTTACTGAGATGCAGACTGACTGATGCTTCAAGGCGAGCTTCTTGTAGACAAGTTTGGCCTCATCGAAGTCCACATCCTAACGCATTGGTCAGTGGTATGGGATGAGGCCTAACGTATGATGTCAAGTACCGGAGTAAGTCCCAGTGTTCTGAAGGCATCCGATATGTGTTGTTTTAGAACCATAGCGATGGGAGGAGCCTTGTCCAAGATACGGTCAAGCGCTGCAGCGACCCCTAAGGCCTAAGCCATCCCGCTTCGAAGTGTAGTACACGTGCTGTCACAGGCCATCACGGCTGTGACATGCGCGCCTGCTTCGGCATTCTCCTCGCCGAGCAACTCGAGGCGCGGCAATGCTGTTGCAATGATGCTGCATTGCTGCAGGCCACTCCCACCCGAAAACGCTAAAGGCTTCGATAGAGCAGGATTCATCAAGGCGAGCGTGGCATACACACGATCAATGTCCAATACAGTGTTTTGACCCATTAACATCCGCCGTTTATGTCCTAGGTTGCTCTGATTTAGGTATCGATCTCCAGAAGCCCAATTGACTGACATGAATCACTCATGATTTTCTCCGATTGAAGCTTCAGAGGTTTTAACCTCTGTAACGTGATCAGCACCCCTTTATCCTAAGGTACTAGCGAAGTATCATGGAAGAAGTAGCTCTCGCTCTGGCGGACCGTTCTAGGTACGTGGCATGCCGAGGCTGCTCCCCTTCTATGTATAACGCCGCATCATCGTCTAGATTGCCATATGAAGTGTCGCACGTCTCCGCTGGCCTTCTCGGCGTGCCACGCCTCCTGTTTCTTCCCTTGGTTCCACACGCATTTGATGCCGCACGATCGGAAGATCACCGTGTACGCAAATGGCATCGCAGAGCATCGTGGGATCAAAGGATGTCACCGTGATGAATTGCTGCGAGCGAACCTATTCCAGACCTCCCGGAAGGGGGTGGGAAGGCTGTTCAAGGCAGTTGCTTCCTGGAATAGGATCCATGATTACCGGTATACCGCTCAGAGAGCGTGGTTGTTGCTTCCGCCGCAATTCTCACCACCGCTACCAGAATGACCAAGCCGTATCGTCATGCAGTCGAGCAAGCGATGATCGAAATTTCAGGATTGAGGATCGCGGACATTGTTTACCACGAAGTACCAGCCAAATGCCCAGTATCCAGCATATACCACCACGCCGTATGATTTTGCCAATAGGAGTCAAAACTTCCTTCTCACACTCTTCGTTAGTTCGGCAGATCCCATGAGGCGGCTTGATTCTCTCCAAGGCGCCGCTAGGGTAGTTTCCCTATCTCTAATCATCTCAGGAGGCTGCGGAACTGCATAATTCACGGTAAGTCGAATGAAATATTCGACAATACCGACTACAGACGGCTGTCTTGTTTACCTGACTGAAGCTTCTTCACGATGATCATCGACTCGCGTCATCCCGTATGTTTGTTCTTACATACGCTCCTCCTACATCCCACACCCACGAGCCGGCCAATAAGCTTACCGGAGAAAACTCGCAGCAACCGCACGTCAGATTCATCGGCTGAAAGCGTCCCATGGGACAAGCACTGCCACTTGCAATCATCGGACTAGGTTGCGGCCCAGATATCAAGGAATCTTTACTGCGGACGTGCGAAAATAGTGTTTTGTTTAGCCCACTATACCTGATTCGATGGGAATGTGCGCCCGCCCGGGTGTGTATAGAAGCCGAGAGTAGTGAGTTCTGTGATGTCGCCCGCCCATGTCAGTGGTGCAGTACCCGGTCGCTCTTGAAGCTTCCACTTGATGGCAGTTCGGAACGATGTGCCGTACGATACAGTTGTTCTATGGTGCGTGGCAGTAATCTAACCTCTTTCGTATCGCAACCGCGGTAATTTGAGACTCGGGAAAGCGGCAATAATTACTGGAGGTCAAGCGCCTCGGCCCCCAAAAGCGGGCAATCGCCTCCTCTCCTTGCTTTCCGTACGGCCGGAGCGTGCATAGAATGGGTATGGCACTTCTCCGAAGTCGAGTGCACGATCCCCTAATGCCCGGCATACACATGTAGTACCTGAGGGACGGCCGCCAAAGCATCTGCGCAATGGAAGTCGTTGGTTCATCCGCAGTATTCCCAAGTCCATTAACGGCGTATGGGGTTCCGCTAACACGGCCACTCTTCGCTGCGAGAGACTGCACTTCGCTCCCACCATTCAGAACACAAAGTCGGAGGTCGGCGTTCGGCAATATCAACGGTGAACGCTAGTGAACGCCGCGTAATATCAAAACGTTCGTCCATGTCTCCGTTCTCCGCGAAGGCATGTCCTACGTTTCCAACCCAACGCCAACCAATAAGTATAGACCTAATCTTGCTGCATTCTGAGAATCAAGAGGTCTTCTGAGCGGCCTTCTCTCGAGCTTGTTCGCGTCCTATAGTCAGGCCGGCAACCGGTGACCCTGTGCCCACGGGATCCTCGGATCATCAAGCTTCTCCTTCATACCGTATATCAGACTGCATATGACTTACGCAGACCTTGACGCGGTCTCAAGAAGCAAGCAAGTCCCCGCCCGAAGTTTTCCTGGTCGCGCGATAGGTCGAGGTGGTTCTATGACATAAGTTAGGTAACACCGTCGAGTCTCCGTACGTATCGGACGGCACGCGTCGATGTAGCAGGCACCGGAAAGCCATATAGGTGCATCATCGATGGTCGCAGTGGCGATGAATCTGCACTCAGAGAGGTTCGAGCCTAGGCTGGTTGATAACGTATTTCATAGAAAGCAGATGAAAGGTATACAGAGCGCACATATAGAGCAATAAAACGAGAATTGCAGGCCACAGGAGTTGGACGAACGGCCTAGACACGCCACGAGATCGCGCAAGAACTCTGGCAGAGGTCGCAGCCGAGAGGGCTCCCAATCGTTGCTATTTCTTCGTGCCACCACCGGCTGCTGCTGCTGCTGCTGCTCGCGCTTCCTCTGCTTTCTGTAAGGGTTTAGCGATCGAAATCTGAGCGCTGCTGCGAGTCACGACGCGAAGTGGCGGGGAGAACTTCACCTTCTGTTTTTCTCGCAATGCTGCAGCATCCCTGTAAGCGAGTTCACATATGAGAGAGACCGAACGACGGTTGTTGGTACGTTGAGGGTGACTTACGCCTCTTTCCGCTTCTGTAGACTTGCCGCTGATTCCTTCTTGCCTTTGTTCTGCGCGGCCTGCTTTTTTGCGTTCTTTTCACGGGCGAGTTCGCGCTGGTTACCTCCTGCACAGTCACATGACGGTAATTGTCGATCGCGATGCTCGCAAGGTTCAGAAATGGTGAGAAAAGGCACTTACGGGTCATCGTGTACGGGAGGATAGCGATGAACGTTATCGTAAACGGCAAACGATGAATCTTGCTGGCATTTCCCACGACCACGTGGTGAAACCTCGCTTACCGGCGTAGCGACCCTGACCGCTATCCCGCGGCTCTTGTGAACCGTTCCTTCAGGCAGACGAATGCATGAGAAGCAAGCATATGCTAACGACTTCGATATTTCGGCGTGCACCCCCGTTGGACAGCGACTATTCCGGTTAGGGGCAAGTCACGATCTTCAACTGAATCAACATCGCTTCCCGATGACTGTTCAACACCTCTCACTGGCGCCCTCAAGATGCCATCTCATTCCATATCTGGCCCCCACATTCGCAGCCTACTTGGGCTCAGCAGACCCTGATACACGCGCTTGGCTGGAGGCCCAGAGCATGACCATAAGAGGAGAAAACGCGTTAGCCATCTGTCGTCAAAGGCACAGTTGTCTCGGCCTCATCAGTGGCGGCTGCATCGGAATATTCCAGACCAGGGCGCTCGATCCGGAAGGGAACCCCGATAGCGAAGCACACAGTGGCCATCACCGCGGCACCGACATCTGTTCGCCCGGGAATTCGAAGTGGGAACGCGAATATAAGATGCCAGGCTTTCGTGCCGAGGAGATCGGGAGGAGCCGGTCGCGTAAAGGGAACCCGCGGCACGGACCAGGGGTTTAAGGTGGTCGGTGGGCTTTATGCACAACCCCACCCGCAAGGTTATTTTATCGGCTTCTGCGTTCTTATCAGGAAGGGGACAGAAGATGGAAGTAGCCAGGCTCACACATGCTCCGCAACACGAAGGGCGCGTGACGGACCGATGAAGCCTGATGACAGACGGGCTATATGAACATGTGCTGCAATTAGCACAACGATTGCTTCGCAGTTGACGTGAGCAGGTAGATCTCAGATGGGCTGTGAAATGCCCTGCGTCAGTGGGCATTGGTCCCGAATGTCGGCGCCAGACCGTGGAGCTTGATTGACTCTTATCGTCTCACCGAGTCTGACCTGCTGGCGCCCTTGAAACTCGGGCGAATCAAAATAGCAGGCAAAGCGCTGCCAATTGGAGTGATCCCAGATCAGGCGCCAGCGCGGCGGTCGCGTCTGCGGCGGTCGGCGGTAACCCGCATCGCGTGTTCACCGCCCTGTTCTGAACCCCCGTCGACGTTCCACGCCATCAAAGCGATGCTCTCTGCCTTTGACGGACATCGGAAGCGGATGCCTATGGCAAATGACTCCCAGGCTCGGACCGAAGCCTTCGGAGAATTCAAATCGGCCCAGACAGCCGTCACGTGCCGTTGCAGATCGGTGAGGGCATGAAGGTTCTGCCAAGCTTCTGTTAATTCGATTTCTCCGGCCTCCTGTGGCAACCGAGAAGCTCAGGCGATTTCGTATCAATGTCATGCGCGGACCGAGCCGTTGGATCCTTGCGCGATGGGTTGTGCGTGGGGCGAAACGTTCTCCGAAAGCGTTCACTGGACGCAAGCTGGTGCGCCACGCCGCAGGTTAAAGAAAGATGAGCGTGTTCCCAACAAGGAAGGCACCGCGACGGCGCCTGCGGGGTGGTTTTGTTACCGGAAGTCCATGTGCGAAATGATGATATTTAAATTACCGAATCCCCAGGCACGCGGCGAAGAAGTCGAGTGACGAGATACATCTCGTGAAGCGATCGCTTGCGATCCGCCATCTGGCTTCAAATTCCGCAGACCTCCATATATACCCCCGGCTCCAGGTACTGACGACCTTTTGCCCCCTCCACCACCCGCTCGTCCTTCCCGCCGGTATCCCTTCCCCTCCCTCTCCCTCCGCGTCCGCACTCGGCCTTTGCGATGGCGATGCGACATACCCCTCGTCAATCCGAGCGCGAGCGCGATGTGAGGCTACATGACGTCCACCCCCATGCGCACGTCCTGGGGCCCCCTGGTGGGCACGGCCCCGGCCACCCGCCCCCTCACATGAATGGAGGCATGCCAACGCCAGGCGCGCTCGTCAACGGACCACCACATCCCGCGCACCAGATGGTCTCCCCGACGGTGGTGCCGGCGCCAGCGAACGGCGGGCAGCCTGTGCCCCCGTCCATCCAGAAGCTCGCCTCGGCCAATGAACAAACGTGGCTTCTCATCGGTGGGTTGCTTACTTCAGCGATGCTTCTTAGGCCTGTCTCACCTGCCGCCAGGCCGGGTCGCGGAGCAGATGGGGGATTTGGAACACGCGCTGTCGGCCTATGAGAACGCGCTTCGTCACAACCCGATGTCCCTTTCGGGCTTAACGCAGGTCGCGGGCATCGCCCGCATCAAGGAAAACTACCCAAAGGTGCGCTTCTCCATTCCACGCCTGCTTCGAGAAGCGGTCGCCCGTGTTCCCCCGCCTTCGGCGGCGAAGGCCCGGGTTTCCGCCGATGCCGCGCCGTCCACGTGCTTTGATCGCCCGATCTCAGATTCAGGGTCAGTTCATATCGCTGATCACACTTATCAACAGGCTGTAGAGTTCTTCCAACGCGCGCTCACCATCCAGCAGGACAACGGCGAAGTATGGAGCGCGCTCGGCCACTGCTACCTCATGCAGGACGACCTCCAGAAGGCGTACGCAGCCTATCAGCAAGCCCTCTATCTTCTCCCCAACCCGAAGGTTAGCGTTATACTCCGTGTTGGAGCCACCGCCGTCTGACGCCGTTGTTGATCAGGAGGACCCCAAACTGTGGTATGGCATCGGAATATTGTACGACAGATACGGTTCATTGGATCACGCCGAAGAGGCGTTCGCGTCCGTGCTCCGGATGGACAAAGGTATGGGTATGTTGGTATGGCACCTTGCACTCGTTCTCCTCATCATGCCGCCCCAGAGTTCGACAAAGCCAACGAGATCCTCTTCCGTCTCGGCATCATCTACAAGCAGCAGGCCAAGTATGACGACAGTCTCGATTGCTTCGATAAGATCTTGCGGAATCCGCCGAGCCCTCTCGCCCACGCGGACATTTGGTTCCAAATCGGCCACGTTTACGAACAGCAGAAAGACGTACGCGCTCTGGTTCTATCGCTTTGTTCGTCGTTCATATTACCATGCAGTTCATGAGGGCCAAGGATGCCTACGAGCGTGTCGTCGCCGAAAATCCCAACCACGCCAAGGTCCTGCAGCAGCTCGGATGGCTGTACCACCAAGACGGCTCCTCGTTCCAGAATCAGGATCTCGCCATCCAATATCTCACGAAGAGCCTCGAAGCGGGTGAGTGGAAAGCCATCGAGGTTTCCAAACCCATCGACTGACGTCATTCTCTTTAGATCCCTCCGATGCCCAGAGCTGGTACCTACTTGGCCGCGCCTATATGGCAGGCCAGAAATACAATAAGGCATACGAAGCGTACCAACAGGCCGTCTACCGCGAAGGCAGGAATCCCACCTTCTGGTGCTCCATCGGTGTCCTTTATTTCCAGATCAACCAGTACCGCGACGCGCTGGACGCTTACTCGCGGGCGATCCGGATCAACCCTTACATCTCTGAGGTCTGGTTCGACCTCGGCAGTCTCTACGAGAGCTGCAACAACCAGATCTCGGACGCCATCGACGCTTACGCCCGGGCCGCCGAGTTGGACCCCAATAACGGCGTCATCAGGCAGCGACTTGAACTGTTGCGGAATGCGAAAGCGACTGGCAACCCCCTGCCAGCCGCGCCAGGCCCTCAAGATGTCCATCCCACTGCGTACGCCAGCGCTGTGGTACCACCGCCTGGCCCCCCGATGCTCCTTCAAGCGGGTCCTGGCGGGGCTCGTCCTCTCTTCCGACCAGACTCTCGCGGACCGATGGAGGGTGGTACGCTGCTGCCGTTGCCACAAGCGCCTATGCAAGGGCGCAACTCGCCCGGGCCGTTCCGCGGCGGCCCTCCCCCGCCGGTGATACTGGACGAATCGCGAACACCCCACGGACCGAATACCCTTGCCCCCATGGAGGTCGATCGCCCGCCGATTGCTCGGCATCCTACGGGTGGTTCGGTTTCTGATCGTGACGGCCCGTCACGAGGTCCTCCGGGCCCAGGTGTACTCCTTCATCATCCCGTACCCCAGCAGCAATTCGCGGAAGATATGCGGCATGCCCCGCCCCCTGATAACTACCGAGGCTCTATCCGCGGTGGACCCTCCACTTCGGTGTCTCCGCCCCCTCACAGCCGGCAACGTTCGCCTGGATCGATCCCGCTTGCTTCGTACGCGTCGCGAGGCCCGGTTGGTCCTGGGCAGAATCCCGATGCCTCTCGCCCACCTTATAGCTACGACCCTGACGTCAGCAGGGATCATCCCTTTGATCGTAGGAGAATGCCGAGTGAGCGCGAATGGGATGAGCGGGAACAACGTCGCACCTCCTCGAACCACCCTTATCCGCCGCCGAATTTCTATGGAGAGCCCCATGGCCCGCCTCACGCGCCGTCACCCGCTCAGAGTGTTCGAGGGCGTGGACGCAGCCCTCAAGGTTTGCGCGAGCGTAGCGAATCCGCCAGGTCTCCTCGCGCTCCTCATCATCGGACATCAAGCGGCTACTGGGACCCTAGGCAGCCTCAATCCGCGCCTCAGCAAGGGCATCATTCGTACGGTCGCCCGTCGCCGCCCGGGTCGGTCAATGGGATGCAAACTGAACCATCAGGACGGCGCCATGATCCGCGATTTGATGCGCATCCTCGCGAGTATGAGCGGGACATCGATATGCGCTCCGACTCGCGCAGTTACGCGGGCTCGCCAGATGCTCAGCGCGCTATGCGTGGCCCCCCTCCCCCTCACCTCATGAACGGCAGCATGCGCGGTTCGGAATCTCCTCATGTCGGTTCCATGCAGGCCCCGGATGCTAAAGGTCGCAAACGTCCAGCGAAGGATAAGGATGCCGAGAGCGACACCGCATCCAAAAAGGATCGTAAGCGACGCGCGCCGTCGAAACGCGTCAAGGAGGAGGCATCTCGTGCGGGCTCTCCTAAGCCCCCTTTCTCGGCTGATGGCCCGCCTTCACAGCACCACGTGCACTCTTTCAAGGTGAAGCCGACCGGTACTCCCGAGCCTAGCAGCTCGAGCGCATCCAGGTCGAACGGATCCGTCCAGCCCTCACCGACGACCGCTGCGCCTCCTTCACGGGTGGTTGATGAGGACTATGACGAGGGCGTCGCGGACACCTTGTTGGGGCTGTCCCAGTATCGGGAACAAGGCGCCGCATCCGCCACCCAAGTCGGCCCGGGGACGTCTGGCGCATCGGCCCGTCCTACGCACTCCCACCGCGGCTCTATATCTTCAACTGTTAGTCATACCTCGCCCCCTCACCACGGGGTGAACCTCAAGCGTCCCATGAGTCCCCGGTCGGACGAGACGAGCGACAACAAGCGTGCTCGAGTCGAGCCAGCCCCGAGAAGGCGCTCCTCTGACGGCCGCACGCCTGGACCCTCGACAAGGCCGTCTCCCATCCCATTCCGTCAACAGCCATCGCAACACAATTCACCTGAGGAGCGATCCATGCCATTGACGATGCACCCTTTGGATCGCACCGGTACCCACTCCTTCGCCGGCAGTCCAAGAAACGCCCCTCTGCAAGTTGTCTTGCCTCCCCATCCGCGACCCATCGGTACTGGAATGTCGGCCCATGCCCAGGTTTCACTACCCCCCATGAATCCCCGCTCTCCCTCGAACCAACCCTCGCCTGCAGCGGAGGATGATCGCATGGCTGTTGAGAGCCGCCGTTCCTCCCAAACAGGGTCGCCAACGAGCCGGGGCAAGTTTGCGGATATGATGCACCGTCCGTCTTCGTCGCCGCAGGGCAAGGCGGTTCCGTCCCCGCCGGATATCGTAACACTGAGTGAAAAGCCCGATTCTTCTTGATGATGGACCTCATAGACTGTCGCCGTGTATACCCCGTAGTCACTGCCTGCATGCTCCCTCTATGTCGTACAACCTCGCCCCATGATGAAATGTCTATGATATTGTATTTTTCGAACTGTATACAATTCCTTGCGCTTGACTATATCCGCTTTCTCTGAAGTGCGCTCAATAAGGATGATCTCATCCGCTATCGGCTACGTTCAGCATGGGTGGCTTCTTGGTCTTGGCAGCCCAGTTCATGTATGCGACTTTTTGGGTGGGATCTGGAAGGGTTGCTGACCATTGTCGACGCTGGAAGTCCCTCCACGCGCTCCTTCGTGGAGAAGAGCATGCACTCCCTCATCGGGACGTAGCGCTCGATTCCGTCTTGCTGACGCGGATTCACGGCACCGCCAAATCGCAGTGCGTCGCGCCACCTCGGTGATTATACAAAGCCGTTCATGTTACCGAGTTCATTACAAGGCAGGACAATAGAGTGTATTTGCAGCACGGGAAAAGTGGAGTGGGACGTTGACTACGCACTGCATGTTTTGGCGGGGCTCCCCGCGGACATCTTTGCCTACTGTGGAGAACTTTCACCACCTGCAAATACACTCTAATGGATCTCGAGCTACATCCTTCCCGAATGGGGATTAGCTCGTAACCCCGGAGTCGGACCGCGGCCTCTTCTCTAGAATGCTATCCACAATCCCAAAGTCGAGAGCTTCCTGCGCAGTCATGAAATAATCACGCTCCAAGGCCGTCTCTGTAACCGAATCATAACACATCGCAGTCAGCGCTACCTCCGGCTAAGAACATCGGAAAGATGGAGGTTTTCATACCAAAGCGTTGTAGTGCTTCTGTCTCGAGCTCATTGGGCCGTTGACAATGGTGCTGATAGACCCTCGTAAGAACCTCGCGCACGCGCAGGATCTCTTTGGCATGGATAGCGATGTCCGAAGCTTGCCTGAAACGGAAAGTTATGATTGTTTAGAGGGCGAATGGCTAGGAAGCGAGAATGCGGACTAACCCAGAAGCACCTCCTGAAGGCTGATGTATCATGATGCTGGCGTGAGGAAGACAGTGACGCTTGCCTTTCTCACCTACGTTCTGTAATCAGCATCGACAACCGTAGGCGGAAGCACAATGCTTACCAGCGACTAAGAGCAGTGATCCCATGGAACACGCTTGTCCGATGCAGTACGTGTGGATGCTCGACGAGACATACTACAGATCCAAACAGAGTATTGGGGAAACGTTGCGCGAGTTAGAGCAAGAACGCCACTAAGAAGGAAGGCCATCAGACCTGCATCTGCGTCTGTCAGCGAGATAGAATGGGAAACGATCCGCCACGTACTGTGTCATATATAGCCATTCCAGCCGTGACACTGCCTCCTGGCGAATTTATGTACAGATGTATTGGCTTGGACGAGTCCTCCGCTTCGAGAAACAGGAGTTGGGAGACAATCAGAGCAGAGTCCGAGTCATGTATCTGCGGGACGTCCGCGGTGTCTATGAACAGTGCGATCCACCTTGTTAACTACTTCGAACGTACCGGGCCGTGAAGCATCACAACACGCTCCCTCAACAGACGGGAGAAGATATCGTATGAACGTTCGCCCCGTCCCTGGATGTACTGATGAGCACAGAAACGTCAATCGTCCCACGAATCCTACCGTTTGTTCAATGACGATAGGGACCAAGCCCGACGACCTGATTTCACTGGTGCACGTCCGTTGGGACAGATGGTGAAACTGGCGATACGCGGGATGCAAGGAAGATTTGAGCGGCCTATTATAGACATCAGATACAGAACGTCTGAGATTCGCTCTAGCGCAGGGTAGCATTGAGAAATGGTGGAAGGAGGTGGTCTTTGGCAAGTCGCGACCAGGTGACGAACGCGCCGCATCGCGTGACGCACCTCTGTCTGCAGGACCTCTGTAGCGGCGCCAGCAATCCAGCCTCCACCTTCCAGGCTTCAGCCTTTCAAGCTTCGTAGTCGCGTCGGTTGCCGGTATGGCTTACAGGAACGCACGTTCGACAGAAGCGCCCATGGACTTCGAGTTCACCTCGCGTCCCAATACACGGCCACTTTGGGCTCAACCGGGCGGCGGAGAACCCAGCACACCGCGTAAACGTATGTCCACCTTCGTCCCAACTCGTCTTGACAGGTTCATCTTTACTGGAGGACTAACGACGACAATGTTCTGAAGGCACACAAGATGATCTGAACGCGCCTCCCTCCCCATTCGCACCGCGCCCGCCGCAACCATCCTTTGGAGCGAACCAGAGTGTTCCATTCCTGTTTCAGTCGCCCCAGATGCCGGCACCTCAACCAAACTACCCCTGGGCACCCCCTTCGGGGTTCTCGCCAACAAAGGCATTTCCGCAGCCTGAAATTCCGGAGGTGACTATGGGCGAGGCTAGCCCGGAGGTACCGAGGCCGAAACCCGCCGTCTCTGACGACGTGAAGGACAATATCGAGGGTGATGGCCCGGTCGAAGGCGATAGCAAGACCGATGAAAGGAGGGTAGTGGCCCTCGGCGGACTGAAGAGAGTGTTCAAGAAAAGACAGGCCGCTCTCGCGAGGACTAGACGAAGAGAAGCGTTGAGTGAAGGAGAGACAGACGGTAGCAGCGAGGAGGAGGGTGAAGAACGAGGCATGAAGACTGTCACGAAGAAAATGACAAACCACTACACACTCAATATGCCAGGCGTCAGTGGTCAAGGAGATCTTCCGTACTTGCTTCTTGGGTGAGCTCGTCATCTCTCCGACACTGTCCTTCGGTATCGTCTCAGAGCGTGTACCGCAGATACCTTCAATTCTTCTTCAACTTGTCGCTGGTTCTGGTTTTCCTCTACCTGTTGATACAGTTCATCCTGACGGTTCAGAGGGATGTCGAACATCGTATATCAGAGTATTCTATGGGTCAGTCCATTTCCGTTGGACATGTCTTGGTCCAGTACTTACTATCGGGTTCAATGTGCAGACGTCATTCAAGATATAGCACACTGCGCACTACAGTTTCGTACAAATCTATGCGATGCAAATCCCGTTCCTGCTATGGCACATCAGGCAAGCACCTCTTTTCTCCGCCTTATTCCACTTATTAACTATCAATATGTGCATGCAGTGTGCGTCATGGAAAACATGCATGGATCGGGATCCCACTAAGGTCGGCCGTGCCAAGGTTGGCGCGGAGTTGATTGCGGAGGTCGTCAATGGATTCGTGGAACCGATAAGCTGGAAAACCTTGGTGAGCTTCCAGTCCCGCTCAGTCGCCTTGGTCCTTCTCCGCTCCTTATGGGAAAGGGCGCCGTTTTGCAACGCACTAACAGCACACGTTCGTGTAGGCCTTCACCTTGACTTCGCTCTCATTTCTGACGGTGTTCATCAACACCCTATTATCACTGTACCGATCCAAACACGCACATTCCTCGGTCACGGCAGCGATTTCCCCTCAACATCATCCCTCTCTTACCGGTGTGTTGTGTTCATCCTACACGATTTGTCACCTTCACGTGCGAAACTTCGGTTCGGACCACCGCGATCTCATACGTCCTGCGCTTTTCAGGTTTTCCCCCACAAGTTGGTTATGCTCAGCCGCATTTCGCTGTTGCGCCGGCGGCCCCTCACACTTGGCCAAAAGGGGATATCAATGAAGGATGGGAAGCTCGACCTAGGAGAAGACGGTTGAAATGAACTACTGCTCCAGACGATCAACACACGTCAGGCGCTACCTAGACATGGCCGGTGATCACATTCACCAAAGTTAGATTGGACACAACACTTTCGGTGTAGCTACTTTCGGACATGCGTGGCCCTGCTCCGAGAGGTCATCGCTGGGTGCGATGGTTAAAAAGAACACGAAACAATGTTTTGGCCTTGCGTATCATAGTCATACAGTTCATAGCTTACATCGTGGGAAAATGCCATTACGCATTTCGAAGTACCAGCTGATGGACTGAAGTGCCTATGCCACCGACTTTGTGCTCGATGGCCTCAGAATTGTCTTTCATCCACTAGACAGTGAACATGTGGATTGGGCCTTTGGCCATCTTGCAAGAGACGCGGTGGTGAGCTGCGTGCTTGAGGAATGTGTCAAACTCAAAAATATCTGGGTGCTTGAGTGATGACACCTGGTCAAAATCGCTCAGGAGCAGAGTGGCCAGAAAATCCGATTTTCTGGATGAACGGTCCATGGCTGGTCCATGGCCTTGCCATGTGACTACATTGTGGCACACCAGTCCCGCATTGTTCTGTGGGGGCCACTGCCCATAATCCCTGGAATAAAGAACGACTTAATGTGGGGCATAATTGTTACAGGCCTGAGCAAACTGCAGCCCGACAACCCAACATCCCGACATTGTGATGCACCGATGTCAGGTGGCTGTGCCCATTGGGATCATGCACAAAGAGTATTAAGACCTATAGCTGCATGTAAGGCTACAGGTTGTTTAGTTAATACATGAAAGGAGGAGTACTGTACTTTTACGACCATAAGTTCAAGCGGACCCCTTGGGGACAGGGGATACGCTGTAAGTTCAGACCCATGGGAAGTTCATGAACTGATATCAATCAGATTGCTTTGTTCTCACAGTAAGTGTCAATAGCTCCCACGGTCAGTAAGGTTCAGCTGAAATGGGAGGGGAAAGGGGACAAAACCCTGATTTAGGTTCAGTTCAAGGGTAGGGGGAGGAAGGGGGACAAACTTATGGTTGTAAAAGCACAGTATGCAGGGAGTTCTCACCTCCAGCAAACACGCTAGTGTAGTAAACAGTGGAGAGAATGAGACGAGCACAGCAGGCATATCAACGCACCACATGTGCACCTGTCAAACAGACATATAGGAGGGATACTCATCCTGGTGTTACTGCCCTATCCTCACATTCCTCCTTGCCATGGAGAAAGAACTCCCTCCTCCTCATCTCCAACAAACCCTCTAGAGCATGATCTTCTGTAAACCAAGTTGAAGATGGAGATGAGAAAAGGCGGGGAAGGGTAAGGCTTTTGTAAAGATGTCTGCAGTGTTATGTGCACTTGGCACATAGACAAATTTGACAATGCTGGCGGTGACCTTCTCACAGGTAAAGTGGTACTGCATGTCAATATGCTTAGTCTTGCCATGGTTTGAAGGGTCCTTGGTAATTGTGTTTGAACCTTGGTTGTTGGCAGAGATGATGGTCGGCCCAACTTGAGGAAATCTGATACCCGCTAGCAGCTGGCAGATCCATACAGCCTCCTTCATCATGCTGCAGGAAGCGACGTATTCCGCTTCGCACGAAGACGTAGACACAGTAGGCTGTTTCTGCGACGACCATGGGATGGAGCCGGAGCCAAGAGGGAATGTATACCTGGACACGGAGCGGCACGTGTTGGGGCAGTTAGCGTGGTCAGAATCAGTCATACCAGTCAACTGCAGCTCCTTCTTTGAGCCCAAGGTCGCGAGGTGCCTTGAGGTAGTGTAGAACATGCATCACTGACTGCCAGTGGACGAGACCAGGGTTCGCAAGAAACTGACTAAGGCGTTGAACGGCATGAGCAATGTCAGGCTGGGTACCAATCACGAGGTACATCAACGTTCCGATGACTTTTTGGTAGGGGTAGTTAGCCATTACGGCCTTGTCCTCCGTGGTAACAGGACATTTGAGGCAAGAATGCTTAGTACCAGGAGGCAGAGGTGTGAGATTGGACAAGTATGCCGCTGTTTGCATAGATATGGCCCAAAGACAGGGGGGTAGGTACGTGGCTGACATGCATGTGCATCCACGACCCATGATAGTCCGATGAGCACTTTTGCACATCCCGATGTGAGCAGATGAATATGGCACGGAGAACTGTTGGACAGTACTACTTGTGAGGATTAAACACATTGTGGTGCTGTCAAATTTGCGGCTGTTGTCAGAATGATAGATTCTGACGCGAGTAGATGTCACGTGGAAGATCTCGTCCTCCCACTTCTTCAGCGCAGGGGTGGTGTCCAATTTGCGCACAATCAGCAGGCTCCAGATGTAAACGGACGACTCATCAACTCTATCTAGTAAATAGAAATAGTCTCCAAGAGCACATATATGGAAAGGACCCTGAAGATCAATGTACACCACGTCCAGCATACCCGTCACTCTCACCCCCTCACAAACCTTTGGCATGGCAGTTTTGCTCTGCTTGCCAAGGATGCAATGGTCACATGAGGGTGGCACTGCAAGCAAGGGGGATATGGGCATACCTTCGACAGTGTGGGTGCACATGGCATGTATCAAGGCGCGGTAGTTGGCATGCCCGAAGCAGCTGTGCCAGGTCGAAAGGGGTACTGCGGAAGTGGCGATGGGGCAGGTGTCACGTGCAGTGACAATGAATGGTGCTCCCAGGTCATCCAAATGGTAAAGACTATTGTTTTTGTGGGTTGCACTGGCAACGGGTTGGGTTTCCTGTTTCCAGTAGACGGTGGCGTAACCTGAATGTAATTTGATGCGGTAACCCTGATCGCAGAGACGACCGACAGATAGAAGAGTGATTGTAGTCTCAGGGACCCACAGAGTGTTTTCCACCAACAATTGATGACCAATTGCAAGCGCAATACACATAGTTCCCACTCCCGACGAGAGAACCTTTGAGCCGTTGAAGCCACCAATAGCAACATGGAGTGGGCGGAGAGACTCGAAGAGATGCTGACACTTCGTCAGGGAGATATTTGCCCCAGTATCAAGAGTGTACTCATGCGAGGCGTTGAGTTCCACCAAGCGTCTCTCTTCAGTGGACATTGCACTGGCCAGCCCTATGGCCGTACTATTAGCTGGAGACAACAGCTCCCAGTTGACAGAGGTTGTGTGCACAGTGTTTGCGACACAACTGCACTTGCCAAAATTGACGTGGGACCACGAACTGGAGTCGATATCAAGTAAGCAGGGATCCTCAGGAGTCGTTGCAAAAGCGAGGTGAGCAGGCCAGCTGGTAATGGCAGCAGCGGCGGCAAACAAGGGGGAGTGCAACAAGGTACCGGTTTGCAAAGAGGGCAAGACCTCTGTGGAGGTATATAGCTTCCCATCCAGACCCTTCACAACAGCCATGTTAGCTCAGGAAGCCAGAGCAGAGCTCTTGGGGGACTTCATAGGTTCCCTGTTGCATGCAACCAGAACGGCACCTGGTTGGTCCTTCTTCATACAAGGGGAGGCATTGCAGACCTTACACCAGTAGCTCAAGAAAGTGTGGTTGTGGTGGTGACCATCTTTCTTGCCATTGCTCGCACCGGAGGCCTTGGACTGGTGAGAAGACGCGTGAACACAGACAGCATTGGCAACAGTGGAAGGCTTCTGGCGACCAAGGACCGAACACTCGATTTCTGAAGTCAGCACCTTGCAGCTAGCCAAGTCGTGCATGACGTTGGCAAAGATGTCAGGGAGATTCACAGACAGGGCATTGATACAAATGATGTTCACGATGTCCTCAATGGTCTTTGGTAGCCGGGCCTTGAAGAGGTGTCGGGTGTCCACATGAACAGAAGCAATAGTGCTGGATGCGGTCTGTTCGGGACCAGGAGTGAAAGCCATACCAAAGAGGTTCATCCAGATTTCAGCCTTCAGCTTGTCACCAACGGCCTGATGGCGAAGATGGAGCACCTGCCAGGCGGCCAGCAAGGTGTCGTGGATATCAAAGATCTCACGGTCCTCCGGCGACACGTTTCTCCATAACAGAGATTTGATGAGTCCATCATTGTGCCTGAATGCCTGATGGATAGTTGCCAGCGCAGGATCAGACAGCACTTCAGGGACTGTGAGGCACGGAGGGGGGTTGACATTGACAAAATAGTCTTGCAGGAATATACAACCAAGTTTGTTCAGGAATTGCATCAAGAAAGCTACTCAGTTATCTGCCGCAAGCGACAGTTGGCGGTCATCTGGAAGGTCATGAAATGTGCTTGAGTTTGAGATGCAGGGAATGTCTGTGTAGGAGGATGTTGCAGATGCCGTTGTCGCTGTGGTCGGCATGGCGGATGAGGTATCCATTAAAACGATTGTGGGTATGGGAACGGGAGAGACCAATCACAAAGCTAGCAAGGGATCTGGAGTGATAGGACACAGGGTTAGTGCCGGTTAGAACCCCAGTCACTGCACGAAGTTCTCGACTTGACACCGACTATGTATATTAGTGAAGGACTCTACCAACTTCTCTTGGTTGGATTCACTTACCGATACATGGACCCAGAGGTAAGTACGGACAGCACTTGACTACTCTGGAGACTCAAAGCACCCTTCAAGGGAGATGCTGCTCATTGTGACAAGTCTGAAAGTGCCATGAACTACCTACACAATGGCGGGATTGACCCGTACCCAGACCTTCTGGGATACTCCCAATAGGATGGATTTGCCATGTCCATTGGGCAGCTGCTGTTGACACCAGACCATGTCAAGCTCCCAATCTGTGCCTGCTCACCTCTAGGACTTCCCCAATCTGTCCATGACCTTGCAACCCATGCTCCCAACATCTTTCGCCCACTCTCTGCGCCTCCAACACTGCCCTCTGAAGCCAACCCTTACCGACACTCACTCTCAAACATACATCCTTGAGCTGGTCCTAATGGATGATGTTCGACTCTGCTGACAAATTCTCCATAGTAGCCGCCAGCTGCTGCCTGGGGAACTAATTAATAGGTACAGTGTCGACAAGTTGACACCTCGCTTGTTCTTTGATGAACAGGATTACATCAATATTGTCGACACAGTCCGGGAACTGACCCAGGAACTGGCAGATAATGAGGTACTCACCTACCCTTGTCTCGGTATCAACTGAAGACTGAGAGCTTCGCGATCGGCACTCGACTTTGACGACAACACAACCAGACCTCCCTATGGACCTTCCAGAATGTGCACAGGCCTTAACGTGTTCCCCAGCCTTCCTGGACTGTACTACCCATCTGGAGGGTATGTAGTATCTCTCTCAGAACCGTTGGACAGTCACCTGCACATCAAAGTCCTAATCCATGTCGCTTCACTGCCCAATTATCCCAGGATCGTTCACGACCTCTCAAATCAAATACCCCAAACCTACCGACTGCTGTCTGCGCTTGTGACCCCTGAACCACCAACAAATAATTATCGGGCTTTGCTCATGTACAAAATTGAGCTTGTTGGCCAGGATGACCCCATCCTAAAAGGCTGCTTGCTGAAGGCTGCGTATGATCAGGTTCTCACCAGCACCTCACTTCACCACGCAAACACCCCCACCACAAAGCTATATTTCAGCCATAAAATATTCCTGCTGATCATGCAGACCGCTCAGCTTGACATGGACGCCCACGCTTGCGAGGAAGCTGGTGGCACGTCCCACCAGTTCTTCATGGACCTCCCCAGCACGTACTACCCCACTGATGGGTTTGCCATATCCAAAGGACAGCCACTGGACAGCAACATGCAACTCAAGCTTCCCATCTGTGCCACATCGCTGCCAGGCTTCTTGCACTCCATCCACAACTTGTACAAGGAGGCTCCGTACATGTATCGCCCACTCTCAGCTCCCACAACATCCAACCCGCCTATCCTGGAGTACCCTAAGGCCCCGATCGGGACACCGGGTTGGGTTAGGTTGGGTTGGGTTCGGTTGAGTTGAGGCCCGGGCTGGGTGACCCGTGTTACATGTAATGTATTTGTCACCATTTGTCACCATTTGTCACATTAACCTTCGCCACAAATACAATGTAAACAGTGCCCAGGTAGACATAATAGACCACTGAGCCTTAGGAGCCATGAGAGGGAGCAGGAGAAAGAAGAGGATACAGTCCATTAATCCATGAATATCTATTGTAACTTGACTGCTGCTCAACGGCGTGACTCCGAGTTCCTCAGCCTTGCCGGCGTGATTCCCGCATCCACGCCACCTCGACTCCCACACTTTTTGGCGGGGACAACCCAACCTGGTGTCCCGATTGGGGCCTAAGTCTTGTACTTATGTGATCGAGCTCATCTTGAACGTCGACCCATGACTTGGCGGCGCCAAAATGAAGGCAAGTCATTTCCCCCTTCCCAGCTCAGGAAAAATCTACATTGCTATGGCAGGCTATATATACTGTAGAGTACTATCATAGTATTACCATAGTACTCTGTAGCTTCCATCATCTGAGAAAATCTAGATCACTATATGGCACTACATAGTGCCATATAGCCTCCATAGGTCTATAGCAATGTCCTTTGCTACCCGTGCTAGAAATCTGCCAGCCAATGCTATCATAGTGCCATAGGTGCTATAGAGGGTTCTGTCATGGCTACAGTAGCTATCACGGCGGTTGGATCAGAGTTCCGACATGTGTTGAATTTATAACCACGCGTGAACCAGATTTTGAAAATTGGTTGCTCAATCACGAAAGAAGGAAACAAATATCTGTATTTTATAATCTCGTGTATTCAGCACGCCTTTCAGCATTTCCAGAATTAATGAATAGGGAATTTAAAATGAACACCATGCGCGTATCTACAGCTACATTACAAGAACAATTGGGCATATATGATACATCAGATCTTCAAGAATGCGAGTGGTGAACGTGCAGATTAGAATTTTGAGTGCGCGATTTTCAACGGACGAGGCGAGAATTTTGAATTCGATACCGATGCATATTGAAAGGTCCAGTCAGCGACCCGTGAGCACCCGCTCAGTACCCCATGAGCGGGTCTTCAGCCCCCGTCGTCGAGATCCGCCGGCCGACGTCGCTTGCCACATATGCGAAGATTTGAAGGGCGATGAGCGCTGCTCGTCTCAATCGGGTGATTAGCTAGAGCAGTGGCATATGTTAGTCAATGTCATAAGGAAGAAGATAACGACTTACAACAACGAACTGACACGGTCGAGGGCGATTGCCACATGTTTCTTGGCCCCATCCATGAGGTGCTGGACCCGCCGATCGAGCTTGAGCTGCTTCGCCTTCCAGGTAGTCCTCAACGATGGCTGACATGTCTGGGGTGAGCTATATCGCTCAAGCTGATGCTGGAAGAAGTTCTCCGCGTTTTCGGACCACCAGCCTCGATCAACGACCAAATTGCGCCACATATTGGGGTGGGGCCACCACGAAAGACCAGTACTAGTTTGACTGATGATCAGCTCGATCTCCGCGGTCCGTAGTCGATCATCGCACAACTCCACATTGCGGTCGGCTAGGGTGAGCATGATCCTATGGCCATCTCTGTCAGCGTTGGCCGATGGTCCATCCAAGGCCACGCTGTAGTCGAGCAAGTGATGAACTATCCTCCACAAGATGCCGCCACTCAGCATGGCTGCGTGAAGGACCGAGGGATGGTCCCAGAGATACGCATCGCGAACCTCGGTATAGGTGTCGTAGTCGTCAGGGGTATACAAATGATCCACAGCACGAGGGAACGTAGGCACTTGAGGGGCGAACACAATGCTGTTGTCATGAACATGTCGTTGAATTTCATACGAACCAAATGTGATTCCCCTCTCGAGCAACCAAATAGTAGCCTCATCGACGACAGTAAGGCTCGGATTGGTGATGATCTCGATGACGAACATCGGGTCGCTGAGTCGGAGAAATGGACCTCTTGGTTGGCTTTTGGCGTATGGCGTATAAACACCATCCCTCAGGGCCGGAACCGAAGCGGACATGTTTACAAGTCCAAAGGCGAGTCAGGCGACTCGCCAGTCATCCTACTGAGTCCCTGCGGTATAACCACGCCTTCGGCGGAGGGTACTTAGGACCATTCAACGGGGCCTTGATGTGATGCGCTTGTACGATTGACCGCACGAACCCAACAGCTTCTGACGCTGTCTGCGATGGCAGCCCTGCCACAGAATGAAGATCGCCTTGCCCAAGAGGGAAGAAATATCCAAGGACTTTATAAACCTCTGAGAGGTCCTTGACGTCGAGCGTAGAGTCGATGTCGATGTCGATGGGGCCGGGGTTGACTTCCAAACGGAAATGATCTCTCAGAAGGTCGACAGGTGATTGAGTCGGAAGCCCCAGGTCATTAGGATACCTGTTGATGGCACGCATACGAGGAACAGGGATTGGGGCGGGCGCAGAGACCGCACCAACTCCATCCACGTTCATCGAAACCACATTCAATGACGTAGCAACCTGATCACTTGTAAGTGTGGGGGCGGGCGTCGAGGCAGGCGCGGGGACGGTGGCGGGCGTCGGGGCAGGCACGGGGACGGTAGCGGGCGTCGGGGCAGGCACGGGGACGGTAGTGGGCGTCGGGGCAACGGTGTGCTCCGATGCGGCCTTGGCGTCTACGTGCATCGACACCACAGTCGATGATGCAGCGATCTGACGGCTTGTAGGTGCGGGGGCAGGCGTTGGGGCAGGCACGGGGACGGGGGCGGGGACGGGGGCAACGGTATGCTCCGATGCGGCCTTCATGTCTATATCCATCAAAACTGCGCTCGACGACGTGTCGCGTGTGCCTGAAAGGGAGTCAAGTTCGTCCACATCCATGTCTGAAGGTAATGATATTGTAGCCGTGGACCAGGAGCCTGGAGCGATCAAAGATAATGCTGCAGAGGCAGACGAAAGATTGGACCACGTCGAGGACGAAGGCACATCTGACGACGTCACGGAAAGCCACAGAGATATTGACGTGGCGGAGGGTAATGTAGACTGTGTTGACGACGTTATCGAGGGGGACGCTGACGGCGGCGACGGACCTGGAAGAGCTGGCACCGCGGAAAGCTGCAAGGTAGGCACAAGCTCCGGTGACGATCGATATGGGGGCAATGGTGGGTCGAAGTCGCAATCACGATATAAAGCAGATGTGAAGTCATCATCATCGCCAGGAAGGGAGACGGCATCCTCGTATTCATTGTCGGAGTCGGCATATGGGTCACGACCAGGCCGAGAGCGCTCGACATAAGGGTCAACGAACAGTTCGCTGAGATCCCGTTCATCCAAAACGGAGTCATATTTGCATTTCCGAGGGGCATAATCTTCCCATAATTGTTCACGCCTCTCATTCGTGACCCTTCTCCTCGCAAACGCACCCGTTTCCGGATCCTCCTCCCAAACATAGAAAACAGCACTGCCGTGTGGCGACGGCTGAGGAAATGTGCTCGCATATCTCTCCCTGCTCAGCCGCGACTGTTTCAGTGCTGCAACTTCCAGATGTTCGATGTAAAATTTGTGATAATCACGGCGACGGGTATGGAATGCAATAAAACTTTCTCCTTTGCGCCAGGGTGGGATGCGAGGAACAACCTGGCCAGCTTTGTAGTTCTTCTTTTCGTAATTGGCGGCCGTGTCTAGAGGCTTCACGTTCCCAGAAATATGGGGAGGGACGACGACGGGTTGTATGCCAAATCCTGTAGCGGACGGGACCATCAGAACTGAGGGTGACGCAGGTTGGGATTGAACAGGTTGTGACGGCGACGGAGCAGATGCAAGCCAATCCGTGTTGTCGATGGGCCATCCCGAGGGACTAACCCATCTGGAGGGTTCATCCATGCAGTGCCCCATCCACTAGATGATGTTCTGGATGCCCCCGAGGGAGCATTGTGAGAGGAAATCTGCGATGATACCGGCGACGTCAGATAGCCATCGCTCCCGTACGCAGGCGTGCCCTTGAGATTGCGGGCAGGGGGTGCGGGGCGCCAACTGGAGGGAGTAGAGCGCCAAGAAAGCTGATGGTTGCCGATATCAAATGCGTCCCATACTTGTTGCTCTGTTGGACGGAGAGCAGGGTTCATCCCAGACGGTAACGACATGACGTTGTCGGGCGTACCCCAGTGGATGTATATGGGGACGTTAGAGTTGACGAAGAAATCGAGATGCTCGCGTAACTCCCAATTGGGACGCATGAGAAATCCCACTCGTGATGATTTGAAGTGATTCTCGATGATCCACGATTGGCTCAGTCGATCGATGAAGGCTGCACATGTGCCACCACTCATAAGTACACCCCGCCAGGCCTCATTAGACTTGTTGAGGTTATTGACCAACACCGCTAGATATGCCAGCTTCGTAGCGTGTTGTAAAAGCGACAACCTTGCACACCAAGCGGCATCGCACGCACGCGCGTCGTCGACAAAAAGATGGTAATTGAACGAATTTGGTTCAGCGAGCGAAGGGATGCGTTTGGCAAGCGTGGATTCGGCGCAGTCCGGGATGTTCCTGAGGTACAATTCCAGGGTGAAAATTGCGGGGAGGAGAGCTTCTTCCAGACACTGCCAATCCCCAGCTGCCGCCGGGCGATACTGCCCTCGATACTCCTCCAACTTGACAGCGGAGCGAGGGACGAAACTGAGGGAAGCCAGGAAAGACCCAGGGAAGTGACAAACGGTGGGGAAGAAGGCGGCAAACAAGCAATCATTGCGAACCCATCCACGCTCGTGCATGGTCTTCAGACGCGTACTCAATGGGGTGTATTTGTCGGATGGTATGTCTTCAGCTGGGGCATGGTTACAAGTGGGGGAAGCAAATAACTGCCCATGGCGGATGAATACGTAAAGCATGCTAAACAAACCGTGCGTCAGTGTCGGTATGTCTGACAACAAAGCAGCGGACTAACGTCGGTTACCAACTGGAGGGGAACCTGCAAGGGTAGAGAAATTGGAACCGACGCGAGGCGATGCTGCAATCAGAGTGTCAGCCAATATATGGTGCCAGATGGAACTTCAACGCACCGAATAAGAACTCGACGAAGACGTGTGAGACACCCAGGACGACGCGAGGACGTAAGAAGACCACTCCTCTCAGACGACGCGACGAATATGGGCGATGGGGAAACGAGATACGATGGCGCGTAGGAGACCAGTCCCCTACGAACTTCGGATAGGAGACCACTCCCCTACCGACGTAACTAGGGACGACCGGAAAACAAGAGCAGACCAGGGTAACGACGACGAGGAGGTAACGAAAGCAGGCGAGGTAACAAAGTGCGGAAGATAAGACGGAGTCCGAGTGAATTTGAAGACTGTTTTGGGGAGTCATGCGCACGGACCACGCGCACGGACCATGCGCAACCAGTCATGCGCGGCCGGTGCTCGGAGTCACTGAGTACTGCTCACCTTTGCCTTCCTCGCCATCATGTCCTTCGGGCTCGCGATGTGGTTCGCGAGTGCCGCTTCATCATGATCGTCTCGTTTGTCGTCGCCAGGACCATGCACAACCAGTCATGCGCCGCCGCCGTTGGTGCTTGGAGTCACTGAGTAATCTCATTACCGCTCACCTTTGCCTTCCTCGCCATCATGTCCTTTGGGCTCGCGATGTGGTTCGCGAGTGCCGCTTCATCGTGATCGTCTCGTTCGTTGTCACCAATATCGTCACCGACTTCTTTGTCGTTGGCCACATCGTCGCCACGGATCTCGTCGCCACGCCTTCAAAGAAACCCCGTCGCCATTGCCACCGCTTGTGACGTGGTTCGTGAGATGGATGTGCATGCTCACCGTGGTGGATCCGTCGTTGCCACCCCTTTCAAGAACTCTCCCCGTCGCTGTTGTTGCCGCCATTGCCGCCACTCGTGACATGGTTTGCGAGACCTATGTGCGTGCTCACGGTGGAGGATCCGTTGGGGCAGAATTACGCTTATCCCTATTGTAAGTACAAATATCAATACCCAAACGGCAGAATGTTAACCAGTGCCCAGGTTTCCTCTTTGACACGCAGAATGTCGTTGGCGTATTCCCTGCTATGGTCCTGCAGGAATCCGATGTCATATAATGGTCGCGCCAAACCTTTCACCGGACTCCGTTTTGATACTCGAATATTGTCTGCCTGAGGATGAATGTTCTTCAACCAGGCAGTGCTCCGGTCGGACCTTTGTCGTGGTATCGGTGTTGTACCCTGCTTTGCAAATGCTCCCCCCGCTTCCACGCGGTACGAGTCGATGGCATCTAGAAAGGTGTCCATGTCCCGGTGTCACAGCATAACGCTCGGCCTGAGGTACGACTGGTGAGTTTCTTCATCGACGTCGGATTCGTCGGAACTCATTCCGTCAATCCCCAGGACATCCATCGTTTCTTCAGTCGCTTTCCACACCGACTGTTCAACTGAAGTCTTCGACGTGCAAAACTTGTGATAGCAAATCTTCTTTTGTCTGTGCCAGCGCTAGTCCATCCCATCAGCCACAGAACGGCCCAAGTCATCAAAAGACCTACCGCTGTTCTCCTGGTACGCCTCTGACCGTCCTCCGACTGCATTTCTGCATCCTTGTGCATGCGAGTGTCACGCTCGCTATCTCGGCCTGCCAGACCCTTTTCAGTCGTCTCATACCTCCACGTCTTGGCGTCCGGATCCATCACCATTCTTGGCCTCACCTGTATCCGTTCTGTCCACACCCGTATCCATTTGTGGTAGACGAGATCCTCCCAGTACAAAAAGGTCGCGACTGGCACCATCTTGGGTGGTTTCCCAACTTGCCAGATCTCCCGGCTCTGCCGATCCATGCACTTCTGTGCGAGGATTACACAGATAGCTCGATTCCAGGCATTATCGGCCGGTGAGACGTCGGTGAACTTGAAAAGGTCGCCCTCCACCAGTCCGTCGGTGCTGCCTTCAAGGAACGCATTGACGACACTCTCCGGAGGAGCGGTCAACATTACACTGTCCTTGTCCGTTGCTACTCCAACTTCACTTCGAAATATGTCTCAGACGATAGCCTGGGATGTAGTCAGCCCGCGCATATATTGGAGGATTTGTAGCCAGCTCACCAAATGATGACGACGGAACGGACCCTTGAATGACTCTCGTTCGAGGTGGAGCGACATCTGGTATTGCCAAGCTGCAGCCTTGTCGTTGGACGCTCGCATCACACCACTGGTCGCTGGTGTTGGTGGTGTCGTTGTTGGTGGGCCAGTTGCGGGTATCGACCCCGTTGTCGGTCGATCCGTATTCATTGCATCTGTGGTGGTTGTTAGCTCCAATGGAGTCACGGTCAATGGATGCAGCCCCGGTACCGCGGTGGGGGGAGGAGGATCAGCTGGCGACATCGAATGCAATCTGGGTGGTTCTACCGAAGTGGTTGCTTGTGGACCGTGCAATGCGGTACTTGTTGTTGTCGCCGGAGTAACGGCCGGAGCCGGCGGTTCATCTACTGCGGTCGGCTGAGGTGGTTCAGCCGGCGACGTCGAATGTGATCTGGGCAGTTCCGCTGAAATCATTGGTGGACTGTGCGATGCGGTACTATTTGTCGTTGCCACTTGTGAGGTTTTGGACACTTCCAGTTCCTGCAATGTTTGCTCGGCAAAGCATCCTCCAAGAAATTTATGACTACATACCTCTTGAAACCATCGCAACCGCGCCTCCATGGAGTCCTTCATCATCTGCATTTGTTGTTGAGCCTCGTATAGCTTTGCTTGAATGCCGACGTAATCTTGCTGCAGCCTGCCGAGTGCTTCATCTTTCTCACCCAAGACCGCTTTCAAGGATCCAATCGTTGCCGTCGAATCGGTGAGTCTATTCTGCATAGCACCATCTAAACGCTCCATGATGTCCGTCCTCGCCCTCAGATCCGCCACGTCGTGGCTCATCGTGGTCAGCGATGCCGTCCGATGCTTCAGCTTCTCTTGAAGGCGATCATTGCGCTTCAATTGAATGCTCAATGATGCTCCCAACTTCCTTGCGGATGTTGGCGCTCGGGGTGTCCCAGGGGGTGTGGAGGTGCGGCCCCGTTTCTGCCTATGGACATCACGCTGGTCTAATGCGAAGTTAGCGCGATCCAAGTATCTCGCAGACAATACCTACTATCGCTCATTGACGTTACGCTTGATGCTCTTGGCGGTACCCTTATAAACAGTTTCTCTGCCCGCGGTGTGGTCTGCGGTGTGTGAGCGGCAAGCCTTTGCGTGGCCAATGCGATCAACGACATACCTTACTCGTTGCCATCGTCATAGTTCCTGCGTTGGTTCCAGTGGTGGAAACGCCGGTATTGCATAATGCCAGAGTGCATCCTATTCAAGGTATGATCTACAAACGGTATGAGCTTCTGCGTGGCTGATGCAATATGCGACAGCACCTCGCCCATAGTCAGATCCGTGCTCGTATCCATCGCCGACGACTCCACCGCAGGAGCTGATTCAGAGGGCAGCGACATATGCATACTCCCTGCTCGCGGCGTGGTCTGCGAGCGGTGTGAGCTTCTGCCGTTGATGTGATGATCGACATACCTCGTCTGTCGTTGAACCCGTGGTGTCCGTCGTCGGCATGGGGTCTGATCCAGAAGACTCAATCGCAGGCTGGGTTGCCACGATCTCTGGGACCTCCGGAGTTAGGAAAGGCGCAGCGATCCGCTGCATCGTTGGGAATGTCCCGGGCAAATCTAAGTCACTTTCGTACGGCGCTGGTGATCCTATGCTGCTCGGGGGCGGTGTGGCCTAAGGGCGATTAGCCTCTGGAATCACGATGCGGTTTGACTCCATACCTGTGATCCGGGTTCCGACATGCAAATATCCTCCTGGGACATGATATCGGACTTGATTGCATACTGCAGAGAGCTTGTCGCGTCGCGTTAAATCCACTGAGCTCCTCGTTACCAGTCACGTGTCAAAACAATTGGCGACGACTGTGGGTCACAACATTATTCTTTGGCGTTCCAATGCTTCACTGCCCCCTCCCAACGGTTGGAGATGCCCTCCCACAACCGACGTCGAAGATTATTGTTCGAGACCAATTTTTTTTGTAGCGATGCGACTTTGGATGTGACATCGCTCATGACTTCCATTCCACGATTTTGTCCCCCCGATGTCGTTGTTCAGAGCTCCCTCCATCACTATTCTTTGTGTAGACGTCGTCCTTGCCGTCCTTTGTTTGCAGACTCGTTGTCCACCGTCGCCGCGAATCTGGGGCTGCGACGTTGCTCTCATCTCTCGACATCGTTTTTTGTGGTAGACGTCGTCCTGCCGTCCTTTTTGTTCACAGACTCGTTGTCCGCCGTCGCCGTGAAACCAGGGCTGCAACGTCGCTCCAAACCCTCAGTTTTTTTGTTGCCGACGTCGTCTTGCTGGGCTCGTTGTTCGCCGTTGCCGCCGAACTGATAAAAGCCTCTCATCAACGATAGACATTCTCATTCACAAATCGACAACTTCCACTGCACAATGCCGTCCTCTCGTCATCGCTGCTCCCCTATCCATGGAGAGGTTAGCATGATAACACTTAGTCATATCGTTTACTGAACATATCTCAGATTCGGAACCTCAGAATTCTGGGGTGCATGTACTCTCGTCGCCTCCCTTCACCTGTGGTGGTGAAGGTGGACGTGGACGATGACACTGTAATCCGGTATCCGCTCCTGGAACGTTATGTCGACGACGAAAGGGTGCAGCCCTTCATACATGACTGCATCATGATCTTACGCGAAGGTTCTCGTGTGCATCGATTTCTCGTGTTCTTCAAGCACCATCTGAGGCTCCGGGTGAACTCAGGTTTACCTGGAAACTCGAATGGCACGGTTCCTTTTCGTGGCAACATCGTAGTTGCTCGCGCAGGCGTGCGCAGACCTGGATGCATCGTTAATATGCGCGGCCGTGATCGTGCACTCGCGGATCTGGGTCTCTGCCTGTAGGTCCCTTTTTGTTCAATAATTTGTCGCACGACTGACTCATCCTTAGGTTCACGCATGAGCTGACAAAACTTGGGGGATGCAAGCGGAGATTCTGTATCCCGCGCAAGTTCTCATTCAATGTAGACACTGCTGGTTCACGCCGTTCCGCTCGACTTGCGAACAAATATATATGATACAAAACATGTAATACACCGTATATACAATGAATCACATTTCATTCACGAATAACGAACGGATGCAACCGTGTCGCAAATGTAGATACGGAGATGTCCGAATGGGAAGTAAGACGACAGTTCCTACAGACTTGATGGTAACCATTCCTCCATGGTACTGGCATGCATTCCGCTGACCTTCAGCGGTTGCAAAGTAAACGTGCACGCGGTTTTCGGCGGCCCAGACGAATTTGCGGACTTTGCCGTGGATCTACCTTATTGTTAGCGGGGATGACCAGAGCAAATTTTTCGCCGTTACCTCACTCCATTCATGAAGGGCACGAACGCGGCGGTGCTCATGCTTGAAGACACCAGTAATCTCCAGTATTTGCTCTGGTACAAGCTGACTGGTTATCTTATGCACATCAAAAATACTACGCATCGCAGAAAGTGTGTCTTTGCCCTCGTCGCCAGAATCATCCGACCACCCGGATGCTGGTTCTCGTTCAGGCATGCAATGGGCGAGGGGAAGAAATGGCGACTGTGCGAGGGGAAGAAACGGTGACCTCTTATTCTCATGCTAAGGTTTATTATATACAATGTGTCATTGCGTAATATACACGCGCGCTACCTAACTGGGTCACAATTTGAAATCAAGGTGCTGAGGAACGGGACGTCCTTGACTGTGACGGCCTGCAGTATACTTCAAACGGGCATTGATGAAATCGTCAACGGGCCAGGCATCGATGTAATGCTGAACCAAACGCGGGAATGTAGCCTTGACCTCGGCGCGGACGTGCTTTTTAGCATCCTCCCCTTGAGCCTTGAATTGCTTGCGATGATCACAGTGTCTGGCAACAATGTCGTTGATTGCGTTCTGAGAATCTCATCAGACGGCACTCATCAGGCACGGAGGCAATTCAATACCTTCATCTTAGTGTATTCATCCAAGGGGATTCCTAACGCGTCGCTGAGTTTATACCCCCCCCTAGACGGGCGTCCTGTGTCCCCAGAAGGTTTGTGGCGTCGAGACGCTTTGCTGTCAGACTCGAGCTCATCTTCATCGGTATCACCGGTATGGTTCCAATGCACCCGCCGGTGTTCGCTCTCAACCTGGGCCGCGACTCCATCCTTGTCTTCTTCCACGACCGGTAGAAGAGCAAGAGCGGGCGAGCGCCGCAGCGAAGCAGCACGGGGCGTCCCGGGGGGATGGGACGATGAGCAAGGGGGTTGCGACAATGAGCGAGGGGGTTGCGACAATGAGCGCGGGGGCTGTGACGACGAGGGAGGAGTTTGTGACGGTGACTGTGTAGCGGTGGACGTTGTGCGTGTCCTCGGCCCAGCAGATGGGTGAGGTGTCGACCCACGAGAGTCTGGTAAATGTGGACCTGATGCTGGGGCGTCATCATCGGGGGGGGGTACGAAGTAGCACGAACACCGTGCGGCTTTGCACGGCACAGTTGGCTGATGAAGTATGGATGCACGGCAACAGCGAGCTTCTTCTGAGTGCGGTCGGGGCCGCCGCCAAACTCAGTAGACGATAGAGTCGTCTCCAGCAATGTTGAAGGAATAACGGATCTGAAGTCCAGGAGGGGCAGTAGCACATATCGGGGAGGGGGAGGGGACAGCGGTTGATAGTAAGGATAGATGGACATCGCTGACTCCATGGTGAATGGTGTTGTGGGTCATTGGAGCCAGGCTTTATCATGGAGGATAAAGGAGGTGTTATTGTTTTGAGCCCAATCCATGCTGGGAGGAACAATAGGTAAACAATAGGTTATTCCCACAATTGGTCCTGTAAGAGACTCGCCGAAGTCACGACGATGAGAGATCCCACGAAGGGAACAATTAAGGGGAACACTGCGAAGCGACCATATCCAGTCAGGCAACAATTAGGTAGGATAGCACCAAAATGTCATATGACCAATGAGGTGACTACGTCGTCAGGAGACTAGCGCGGGGATGACAGAGGGGACCATGGAACAAGGTTGAGCCATGACAAGCCGACAAAGTGACCATCACAGCCAACAATGCCCCGCCAACGAAGTCACCACCACAGGCGACATGTTGCAAATAAGCCAACCCATATAATAATGTGTATTGGAGACGGTGACGCCGAAGTCGCAACCACTGGCAACATGTTGCGGAGGAGCCAAGCCATATAATAATGGACATTGGGGACGTCGCTGACAATTGCACCATCAGTATATATGGCGCCGATATTCTGAGCCTAAAGCTCATAACTTACCATGTCATCCTCCGACTTCAAGCCCCTGTCCGACCATTTTATCTGCACTGGTCGCATCAACCTTCAGGGAGGCCGGGCCGTTTACCAGCTCGCATTTTCTCCCGATGGAAAGTTCCTAGCGTGTGGAGGTTAGATCCCTTAAGATGTTTCGTCACTTCATGGCTGACCTGCGTGCAGGAGAGTTCGGTGCCTGTCTTATCCATATTGAAACCACCACCATTCAGAAGAATCATCCCGCGTACGACCTACGGGTTCACGGAGCGGTGATGGCAATGGAGTGGGTTGGCAACACGCTGGTACTAGGCTCGGCATACGGGTACATGAAGATTTGGGGTCTGCAGAGAGGTGTGCTCGAGGAGTGGCATACGTTCCGCGTTGCGGAAGGGACAGAGGTGACCTCGCTGGCGATCCGGGGGCAGCCGGCAAGGTTCAAACTGGCAGTCGCGACGAGAGACCACGTTGTCGTGCGACTAGACATAACACCTGACGAGGTGACCGAAATCTTTGCGGTGCAGTTGGAGAAAACATTTGCCAGGACGGTGGTGTTTACTGGCGACCGAGACGACATCCAACTCCTCGGGATGTTCGATGGCATGATGTACGTATATCACTTCAGAATATCGACTCGGAGGTTGACGGTCGAATAACAGGTACACGTTGAAGTCTCATGAAGGGAAGCTGAAGATCAGCAAATCTCGTTCGATTTGCAGACTTGTGTGAGTGCGATGATTGCCGCGAAGCCGAACCATCACTGAAACGTTGCCCAGGGGTTACGCAAGTTTCGACTCGGACCACCGAGAAGTGCTGGTCGATAACACCGACGCATTCGCCATACACAGCACAGAATTGGGGAGCTGCTTGAACGTCTTCTCAACGGGACGGCCGACATGGAAGATACCGAAGCAAGTGGTCTTTGCGGAAGGGGGGCAGACGGTAATTGTCGGAAGCGACCATGGAGATGTCTACGTCTTTGATAGAGCCGGGGGCCACCCACAAGCAGTCCTCCACCATCAAGACACTGGATACACGCAGACCATTGCTGTGCGTCGCATGCATCAATATAAATCCCATATCACTAACTTGCATCCAGACATGTTCAACAGGCAATGGTTGTCTTGTAGCATGTGGAACGTCACTGGATGGAGTGCCCAGCTCTGTATCGATATGGAAGAGCAAGCCCGCAGACCCGCTTCCGTCGAATGCACCATTGCAGAATACGTCATCAGAATCTCCCCCAGTCAAACCATCGCCAAAGTCGGAACCGCTTATACTGCGCGTTGTGGCCTGGATCATGGCTTTATGGATGATGAAATATTTGCTGGTATGAGTCACCTTGGGGATCGAGCGATCGGCAGTATCTGACGCCCCCATAGACGGGCACAGAGATGCATTGGTTGATGGAGGACCTCTGGTACATGAGAGTACGGCCGGCTATTGTCCACACGATACTGCTCTTGTAATCGGCTGATCGCAATGACATAATTGTGACATTCGGAGGCGCTGACAGCGTCTGGCGTATACACTGTGGCAGATGGATGAATCCTGTCACTGTAGATAGATGGACGGGGATGATACTCACGAGCATTGACGACCACGATATCGCGCGACATCCACGCCGATGTCTGGCGTCAAAGCCTACAATGGAGATGGGCCTGAAGCAACGCTCGCGAACCACGTCGCGAGCCTGCAAGCCAAAGAACCTCTGAAGGAGGGCGATGGCGGAACGTTCGGTAGTGATGACGGGCGGCTCATGGACGGCGACGATGACGCCCGGGTTGCAGGGTCGATTGCACGCTGCGTCAGGGAGAAGACCTCCAAAGGAGGATGTGGACGATGGAATGGATGGTGGCGATGTCACTGGAGATGGGTCTGAAGCGACGCTCGTGAACCACATCACGAGCCTGCAAGCCAAAAAAAACCTCTGAAGGTGATGTTCGGTGGTGATGACAGGGTGGTCATAGACGACGATGCCCGGGTCACAGGCTCGAACCGCGTATCGCACGCTGCGGCTTCCAAATGGCGACGTGATTAAAAACACGGCCTTTTGAAACAAGGGGTGGAAACGAGATCGGTGTTGCGCATTTAGAGGAGCTGGACTGTGGCAAACAGATGAGTCACGTCACAGTATATGGACAGGGGATGATACTCATGAGCATTGCCGATGTCTGGCGTGAAAGCCTATTGGGCCTGAAACGACGCTCGCGAACCACGTCACGGGCTTGCAAGTTAAGGACCTCAAGCGACGCTCGCGAACCACATCACGAGCTTGCAAGTCAGGAACCTCTGGAGGAGGGCGATGACAAAGCGGTCGGTGGTGATGACGAACGAGTCATAGACGGCAATGGCGTTGGGCATTTGGAGGAGCTGAACTGTGGTGAACAGATGAGTTGCGTTACAGTCTATGAACAGGGGATGACACTCACGAGCATTGACAACTACGATGCCACAGGAGGTTGACGCCAACCAATGACTACGATGTCACACGAGATTGACACCGATGTCTGGCGTCAAAGCCTGAACGGAGATGGGCCCGAGGCGACACTTGCAAACCACGTCGCGAGCACGCAAGCAAGAGTGGCGATGATGATGCATTTGGTGGCGACAACAAGACGAGGATCATAGACGGCGACTCCCGGAGCGGCGCTCGCAAACCACGTCGCGAGCGCCGCAAAAGACGACTACACTGACAATGAAGTATGATGTGGCTGAAGTCAAGGATGGCAATGATTAGGTAAGGTGATCTAGTGGCTGGAGCACATCATCTGTCACTTTTCTCTCCCCCTCCCCTGGCCTCACCTCGGTGTGTGGTCACTGAGCGCGTCGTCGGCGCCGCACAGCGCAGTTTGGTTGCCTCAGTGTGTGGTCACTGAGTGTGGCATTGGTGCAGTGATCGCCTCGGTCCATGGTGACGGAGTGTGCTGCAATTCTGTTGCACCATAACCGTTTCTTGTTCCATTTGCAACAATGCTTTGTATACGTGTTCTGGCCTCGTCCCGCATCCGTCCCTTTGCCTTGCCTGCGTACGTTGTATTTCGCTTCGAGCTCGCTTATATCATTTCTTACGTTGCTCATCCAGCGACATTGCAACATCGCGACCCATCATGAATTATCCCTGGAGGGTCTGGCTCTCACAAGACCAATCCTGTCTTGTGCGGTGTACTTCTTTTTGTTGACGCCCGACAATGTGCATTGTACTTTTTACAATGTGCGTTGTACTTTTCATCCTCTTTCTTTCGATGCTTGTTATTCATCAGTCGTATTTATGCAGGTAACTTGGTGCTCGATGTTTTCTCCATCAATTCCACGACCATCGTCCAGCCATGCCGGCACGACGTACCTACCATTCCCAAATGTCGGAGCGCTTGGCCGCTCTGCATATGGTGTCGGTGCCACCTCCCACACTTCTGGATCTACAGGATATGATTGCTGTCGTCTCCACCGCCATGACCAAATCTCTGAATCGTCCATCCCGCTCCCGACAACGCTCCCATAGCCTGAGACCTGTGGTGGACTCAGGCGCAACTGGGTCGGGCATTGGGCCTGATCATAATGGCAGTGACTACATCACGCGCAGACAAATGCGCATTCTCCGAAGCATCCAGGATGGCATCACGGAGTGCCAGACAAAGTCGACTCAGCCGAGGAGCATCCAACTTTATCTTGAACTTCGAGGACGCCTGGGGGATCTTCGTACAGCCCTGCAACAGCTCACTCGTCAAGTCCCATCGATCCAATCCGGCAAGAGCGCTGCAATCGTACAAATCGATGGCCTTGAAGACGAGTTGTATGAGTGGAATAAGTCTCTGGGATCTCATGTACAATCAATT
>NW_006767433.1:499269-538650 GCF_000264995.1 Punctularia strigosozonata HHB-11173 SS5
AAGACGAGTTGTATGAGTGGAATAAGTCTCTGGAGTCTCATGTACAATCAATCGTATTTGACAGTGGTAAGCAGCTCGACTTCTCCTGATCACTGTTGTTGTCACTAACAATACGTGTGCAGCTCATCATTTTGAGCATCAGATTGACCGATACACCGCTTTAGCCCAAGTTCTCATGACCATCGCCTTCATCTGTCACATCGTCATGGGGATCAGTCGTCGCAACGCGGAATTCATCGTCGGTGCCATGGTGCTTTGCCTCAACATCGCTAGTTTCCGTCCTGGAGATGTCGCGCTGCAAACGTCATACCAACATCTCCCTACATCCCTCCAAGCCATCTTGCCGAAGTTTGGTGCTGGTGGTCATTTCGTCGCATATGCTGTCTGTCCTGTCTGCCATCACACATATCCACCTTCTGTCACCGGTTCATACCCCCAAATCTGTACCAACAAGCCGTTGCCAGATACAGAGTGTCATGAACAACTTTGTGACAACAAGGGCAATCCGTTGAAGACGTTCCTCTATCACTCTTTTCCTGATTATCTATCAGGCCTGCTCTCAGACCCAGATCTGAAGAGGGAAATGGACAACGCGACGTCGTCTGTTGCGGACGCTGCGTTCATGGACCTCAACGATGACACCATCCGAAGCCCCTTCCACGCCTCTTTCCTGCAATCGTTCCGTGGGGCGGACGGGGAGTTCTTCATGACGGATTGCGCGGATGGTCGTTACGCCTTCTCCCTGTGTGTCGACTTCTTCAACGTTGAAGGGATGAATATTCGCGGGGCCCGTACCTCCTGTGGCATCATCGCGTTAGCCTGCTTGAACTTACTGGTCGATATCCGCTACAAACCTCAGAATATGTACCTTGCTGGCATTATCCCCGGCCCCAAAGAACCACCGCTCACTGCGACTAATCACTATCTTCGCCCACTCATCGATGATATGGTCAAGGCATGGCATCCCGGAATATACGTTTCTCGGATGGCTCTCCGTCCTCACAGTCGCTTGATGCACAGTGTCATCGCCAATGGTGTGTGCGATCTTCCTGCCGCCTGTAAGACATCATCGCTTGCCCCGTCTATTTCCAAAATCTTTTGCTCGCTGTGCGACTGTTGGCATGTTACCGATGACAAAGGCAACATCATCAAAGACTGGTGTCGTCTCCTCAATCGCATGGATTACGAGGCCTGGAATATGCGTGACGGGTCTGAAATGTGTTCCTTTGCGGAGCGTTGGCGTGATGCGAGCTCAACACGAGAGCAGGATGACATATTTAAGCGGCATGGAGTCCGCTGGTCAGAGCTGTGGCGGCTACCTTATTGGGACCCCACCATCCAACTCGTCGTCGACCCCATGCATTGCTTGTATGAGGGGCTTGCCAAGTTTCATTTCACCACTGTCCTTGGTCTATCGGACCCCAGTGTGACAGACGCTGCAAAATCTCAACCGGCCTTCTCATGGATGTTCGCGCTGCCACCTATCGATGATGAAGACATTGGACTTGGCGATGTCGATTCCGTCATCAACGTCCCCCCCGACCTCGGACCTGGCGATGCCCATTCCATCATCGACGTCTCCCCAGACAGTCAAGATGACAATGGCTTGAACATCAATGTCTCCGCTGATGTGCCCGACGTGGTTTGGACGCAGAAGCAGGTGAAGGACGTGCAGAAAGTCCATTCCTTGTTGACCTCACCGGTTCGGTCTTCGGATGTCTCACCAGGTTTGTCGTTCGGTGAACTTCGGGACCACCTTTTGCAACATATGGCACAATCTCTGCGCTTCGTAGCAGATGATTTGGATCTTCATGTTCAACCCGTTCATCGTCGTTCACCAACGAAAGCAGAGTTCGTGATCGCGATGATTGAATGGGTTCGTGATATCTTACCTGTTAAGTTGATTCCTGACTCTTATCTGATCACAGCGCCGCCATCAATCGCTCCAACCGCCAGCGCAACCAGTTTCATCAACTGATATGTTACACCGGCTTCGTGAGGTTATCCGAAAGGTCATGAAACCATCGTGGGTTGAGGCCATCCCGGAGGACTTTGGCGCTGCCAGTGCCGGGACACCGAAAGTGGCCGAATGGCGTACACTCTTCAGAATCTACCTACCGTTGGCCCTTGTTTCCCTACTGTCGGAGGGCACGTCCCCCCAGTTCATGGACATGGTTGATAATACGATGGAACTCGTCCTTGCCTTGATCATTGGCTGCCGTGGAACCACGTCCGAGGAACATGCCGCTGCCTACCATGAGCACTTGCGCAACTACATTGAAGGGATGCAAGTTCTATACCCGACCTTGCAATGCAACTCGATACACCATCTAGCCTTCCACATCTATGACTTCCTACTCATATTCGGTCCAGTGCCATTGTGGTGGTGTTTCCCTTACGAGCGTCTCATAGGCAAACTACAACGTACAAATCACAACCACGTCTTCGGCGAGCTTGAGGCAACTATTCATCGCACTTTCGTTTACACCAGCAGCCTCTTTCGATGGCTGTCGCGACCTTCATGTCCAGACATTGTCCTCGCGTGCAAACACCTCTACGACAAGGTTTACACCAGTCAACGTGATGACATTCTGATCATGGCCGACGACGAGGACACGTTATCCACCACAGTTCCAGTCCCCGACATAATGGCCGACATCATGAGCGGCCATGTCAAGCTCATCGTGCGTAATCATCTGCGGTGTCACCGTCAGGTCTTCAGCACTTGGCGGGCTCACCAAGGTAATAGCCGCGTCGCCCACATTTTCCACCACCAGCTCCGGGTGGGATGGATTGAATACATATACCGCGACGGAGGCGTGTGGATGTACGCGATACAGCACTTCCGGTGCTCCGAGCCTGGTCCATTTGCAAAGTGGCCCGCTCTTGGCGCCTTGATATGTTCCATAGACATGGAAGAGGAACTTTTCCCGGTCGAATCCAAGAACGTCGTCCACCATGTTGCTATGTACCCGATATCGGATACTTCCCTTGCTGCCATTCGTTTAACGCCATCAGTACGTATCTTCTTTCCCTGCCTCCTTTCTTGTGAGTGTCGCCTTGCACGACGTGTCATCGCGACACCTCGCCGTCCTTTGACCATCCCTCACCGGTCACATATGTGGTAACTGACATCGGCCGGCGGATCTCGACGACGGGCTTTGAAGACCCACTTATGGGGTACTGAGCGGGTGCTCACGGGTCGCTGACTGGACCGCTCAATCTGCATCGGTATGGAATTTGAAACTCTCGCCTCCTCAGTCGGAAAAAGAGTAATTGAAATTCTATCCTGTGTTTTCACCTCGCGCATTCTTGAAAATCTAACATATCGTATATGCCTAATTGTTCTTATAATGTAGCTGTAGATACGCTCATCGTGTTCACTTGAAATTCCCCACTCATTAGTTCTTGAAATATCAAAAGGCATGCTGAATACACTTGGTTTTAAAATGTGGGTATATGTTTCCGTCTTTTGTGATTGAGCGACCGATCTTCAAAATCTCATCCGCGCACGGTTATAAATTCAACACATATCTGAACTCTGATCCCACCGCCGTGTATGTAGGGCACACCTTAGTGCTATATAGCTCACACATTAGTGCTACTGAAACTATATATCCTTATGTAAACTCTACAGCAATCATATGCTCAATAGATATTGTAGTCATCTGAATAAAATTACTTTTTATTTATTTATTATATATCACTCATAATCAATCAAAATCCTAGTAAAAAAGCATTGATTTCCATCATATTCTATTTAAGTTACAAAAGTACTACGAGGTGATTATGTAAGCAATGCATACAAGCTGCAGATACGGCAAAGCTGTCGATTTTGCTACTGCAGGTGCATGGCAGGGACTGAGCCGGGCCCGTCGAGTCGGCTAGTGCTCAGCGTTGGGCGCAGGGAGGAGCCAAAGCCAAAGTGTGGGGGTGGGGAGTAGAAGCGACGCCAAGCGAGACCGCGTTGGCAGCTCAGGCTTGGCGTTGGGCAAAGAGCGGTGGTGAGGGCGAGGATGGGGGCGACACCGAGCGCGACCGTGTTGGCGGCTCACACTTGGGGCTGGTTGAAGGGAGGCCACGAGGGTGGTAGGTGATGCCAAATGCAACCGCATTGGTGACTCGCGTTTGGCGTTGGGCAAAGGGGGGCCGCAAGGGTGGGAGGCAACGCCAAACGCGACTGCGTTGGCGGCTCACATTCAGCGTTGGGCAAAGGGGGGCCAGAGATTGGTAGGCAACGCCGAGCGCGACCACGTTGGCGGCTCGCACTCGGTGCTGTGGGAAGGAGGATGTGAGGGGAAGCCGAGTCCAACCGCGTTTGCAGCTCGAGCTCGGCGTTGGACGGAGGGGAGCAAGAGGCAGGAGGCTGGCAGGAAGGTTGCACCCAGTGAGACCACGTTGGCAGCTCTCGCTCAGGGCTGGCAAAAGGTGGGCAAGGATGTGGAAGGATGCGCCGAGCGCAACCACATTGGTGACTCGCACTCAGGGAAGGGCAGACGGCAGGGGCGGGGGTGGAAGCAGCGCTGAGCGCAACCACGTTGGTGGCTTGCGATAGAGGCAGACGGCAGGGGCGGGGGTGGAAGCAGCACCGAGCGCGACCGCATTGGCTGCTCACGGCTGGCGCTGGGCGGAAGGCGGGCAGGCAGCAGAATTGGCGCTGAGCACGACCGCATTGGTGGCTTGTGCTTGGGGCCAGGCAAATGGCAGAGGTGAAAGTTGGGGGCGGCAGGTGGGCACTTCGAGTGCTGGGAGTGGTTTGTGACAGTGAGCGCAGGGACTTGCACGTTGATGCACGCACTTGCAAGCGTGGCACTGGGCGTACTTGACAGCGCTGAGTTGTGCGCACTTGCCAGTGCGGTGGGCTGAGACGGCAAGCCACATTTGCCAGCGCGGAGGGCAAACACGTGTCACGGCCAGGTCACGTGATGCATGGGTGTGCATTGAATCTCTAAGTCCGCGTTGGCCACTGTGTCTCACATAGTCCACAAGCTCCTTGATACTTAGCAACCTTGTACATAGTTTATTCATGCATATATCTGACAATGTATAGGCTAACATTACAGTTCAAGACCTGAGACTGACTTAGATTATGGACGGTGTAAGTTGGGAGCCCTGCTATCACCACTATACAGATACATACCAGATCTATGGGTGCTATATTGACTGCACCTATGAGCTATGTGTCACTATGTAGCTAGTACTTTGAACTATACTACCTATAGTTACTATATAGCACGATATAGCGACTGACCTACTTCTACATAGCAACCATAGCACTATATAGCAACTGGGCAACTTCTATATAGCAGCCATAGCACTACAATAGTGTCCATAGTTCTGAGGAGCAGCTATATAGATCAAGATTTTTTCAGATGATAGCTATGGAGTTTTACCAGATGAGTGCTGATTTCTCTCTGCGTACTAAGGACGAGTTCATGCTGCATATGTTTATTGCATGGTCCCTGTTCACCCAACTAGCCTATTCCGCACATCACGCCATTGACAAACAAGCACATACAAAGGTAAGTACCAAGACTATACTCGATGTGCCCAGGACTTACCAAAATTCAACAGAATAATGCTATAAAGTAATAATGCTACACATGACCTAGAAGATGTTGACATGGAAGGATCGGATTTCTATGGACCCCCTAGCATCAACATGCTCATCCTTTCACCGCCGTCACCACTCACACTCAGTGGGCCACTGACCATCTTTCAGATCTGCAGCACTAAGAAGGTCAATGTACCATTGGCTATCAGAGTACTTTTGATGATATTCACTAGGATTTATATAGACATCATGTCTCAGGAAAAATCTACATTGCTATGGCAGGCTATATATACTATAGAGTACTACCATAGCACTACCATAGCACTCTATAGCTTCTATAGCTCTGGGGTTTTGCCAGATGGTATATACCCAAGGCACAAGGGTATTGCTATATAGTTGCAGCTAGAGGCAGTCTCACACAGGTGGCAGAAGGCTATGCACTCAAAAGAGCTGACACTGCTAGCCTTTGTAAATTCTTTTGGCAAGAAATCATATCTAGATATGGTGCCGTTGCTGAAGTGATCACGGACAATGAAAAGGAAGTTTAAGACACATTCAAACAACTGGTAGACATGTACAGTGATCCACTACTCCTGTGGACAGCACCACTCCCTTGGACAACGGCTAATTCCTCAACAATGTGACACTCTTTCCAATCCATTATTTTTCTACACATGTATTCACTATGTACCCACATCTTGTAGTGACTATTTTGAGTTTCTGTTTTGTTGTGCCCGGATGGAAAATAAAAAACCATGTTGTGGCTGTGCAGTCAAAAAAAATTGTTTTGGCTCTTGTGCACCAGGGATTGGTTTAGCCTCAACATAATTTACATATCATAATAGTACATGCTTGAATGTACTATCTCATGTTTTTACTGTGATGATACTCCGTGTTTTGAGCTCACAATGTCTAGTACACTTCAGCCAGGCCTCCAGGACCATTGTCATGTGATGCAGCAGAGGCAGCCAAAAATTTTCCCACACTTATTGCACCCATCGTGCAGCAGCGATCTTGTGCTCTCGAAGAGCAACCACAATGATCAGAGCTTGCACACACCTGTTTGAACTGTTGCACCATGGTAGGACAACATGTTCCTGCAAAGAGGAAGGAGGAGGAGCAGAGGGCTATCAAGAATAAGCTCTATGATGAAGCCAAGGAGCTGTACAAGGTAGAGGAGGCTAAGCCCAAGGGTGATGCTACTAAGGGGAGTCTCTGAGCTGTCTGCAAGATGGTGTCAGATGCACACTTTGCGGAGACAGCTACCCGGGTCAGGCTCCATCCTCAAACCTTGTCCAACCGCTTTCATAGTGCTGTATCTATCAATTAGTTTAATAGGACCAAGGAGACACTCACTCTGGAGGAGGATAGGATTGTTGTAGATTTTCTACTAGGTTTGGCCGCTCATGGCTTCCCCCTCAACTATTCTTGTCTTTGGTAACATGCTGAGACAATTGCTTGAGCTCGACTTGGCACAGAATTTCCTGAGGAGGGCTTGGGTATCAACTGGCCCAATCAGTTTGTGAAGCCACATCAAGACAAGCTGAAGACTTGCTGGTCACAGCCTCTCGACTCGAAGCAGAGCCATGCTGTTAAACATGCAACCAAGAAGGCATGGTTTGCCCTTCTGGAGAAGGTATTGGTGGAGGAGGAAATTGATGAAGAGTGCATTTATGCAATGGACGAGACAAGTTTCCAAGCTGGAGAGGGCAAGAAGCAGCAGGTGATTGAACGTGCAGGCACTTACCACCAACTCCAGCAGCATAGTGGAGGGAGGCAGCAAATATCATGGCAATTGTCACAATCTGTGCTGATTGTTCTTACATCCCTCTGGCTATCTTGCATGCAGGTGGTGTATTTCTGCCAACATGGGATCAGGAAACTCCCTTAGGCTCTTTGTGAGTTCATCTGCACAGAATATGAAATTAATTGATTAATATGGTCTCAGTCTTGGGTATTCTGCAAAAGGTTGGACTGATGGCGAGATTGGTGCATTATGACTTCAAGATTTTGATAATAAGACATGTGCTAAGGTATAGTCTCATGCTCGTATATTAAGACATAAACTCACTGCATACAAACTAGGCTGGTGACTGCAAAAGACTATTGCTCGTTGACAGTCATAATTCACATCACACCATCGACTTCCTTGAATATGCTCAGGCGCACAACATCATGGTCCTCCTGTGCTATCCAGCACATACAAAACATATTATACAGGGTCTATAGATGTGGCTCTCAAGAGGTACTGGACAGAAGAACGGGATAACTACAAGCGCGAGTATGGTGAAGCAGTTTCCAAGAAGAACTTTATGGCTATCTACGGCGCTGCACATGTCTGTGCATTAACCCCTGATAATATCCGTGCAGCATTCAGGAAGGCTGGTATGTGGCCCTATAACCCTGATGTCATCACAAACAGCATGATGGTGCCATCTCAGGAGACTTCACAACAAGCATACATGTTTGTTCAGCTGTCACTGTCCACACCAGTTTGCATTCTCGCTGGGGCACTTCACGATCTGGTAGTTATGTAAGATTCTAATTGCCCCCACCACTCCTCCTACTGCTAGCAGCTCTGCAGCGACCTATGGTTCATGACAGACAGATGCTCCAAATTTCCAGGTTCCCTCCCAGCTTCAGGAGACATTTGACCGTCTCTCAAAATCCTCCGCATTGTATCTCTTGGGCAACTCCCCTGTCTCATCTGAGCAGCCATATCTGCAGATTAATCCTATCACAATCTCACCTGTGAAAGCTTCTCATGCAGATCTCCTATCTCAGGACCCAGCTACTGAGAGAGAAGCACTTTTGCAGCATGCACTTCAGGATGCTCGTGTGTCAGGGTAAGCGCTGGACCTCCTAGGAGCCACGCAGATCCCTCGGGACAGCGGCGGAGACGCTGTCACACAAGGCAGGGAGGCAACTGAGTATATATATGAAGGTACGAGGGAGAATACACATACCTGTCGCACAAGGCAAGGAGGCAACTGAGAGAACAAGTCTGGATTGCTCCGTGGTGCGACAGGCGACTATATAGTAGCTGAATAATCCATCAGCGCAACGAGAGATGGTCTAATGAGAGAAGAGGAGGGTCCTCGGGCACCCGACACATGACCAATGGAGCAGCCTAGGAAGGCCGCGTGGCGTGCGAAGGTCCTAGGAGCGCCGAGCAACAGAACAAAATAGGGGAGATGCCAAAAGGAGGGCGCGGGAAGCCTAGGAAGGCACGGGAGAGCGTGACTGAATAGGGAAGCAGAAGCATTAGAGGAAACGAACAAAACGAGACAGAAGCGGGACCAAAACAGGAACAATGGGACATGAGGCGAGTGTGGGAGGCGTGCCCTGACATTGTGTCCAAGAGGCATATCTCAAGGGTCAGCTACACGGTCAACAAGCAGGCATGATTTTGCAGAATGTTTATTGCGAGCGTGTATGCAGGCAGTTGTAAACACGTGAAAAATCAAGATTTTTACATGATTTCTTAGTCTAAAAATGCAGTCACAGACCTAGTGAGAAGAATTCTTACCCTTCTGCGGTGTCAGGGCACGGCTCCCACACTCGCCTCATGTCTCATTGTTCCCCATTCTGCTTCTGCTTCTGTCCCATTTTGTTCATTTCCCGCAATACTTCCGTCTCCCTATTTGGTCACGCTCTCCCTATTTGGTCACGCTCTCCCTATTTGGTCACGCTCTCCCTATTTGGTCACGCTCTCCCTATTTGGTCACGCTCTCCCTATTTGGTCACGCTCTCCCTATTTGGTCACGCTCTCCCTATTTGGTCACGCTCTCCCGTGCCCTCCTAGGCTTCCCGTGCCCTCCTTTTGGCATCTCCCCTATTTTGTTCTGTTGCTCGGCGCTCCTAGGACCTTCGCACGCCACGCGGCCTTCCTAGGCTGCTCCATTGGTCACGTGTCAGGCGCCCGGCGAGGACCCTCCCCTTCTCTCATTGGACCATCTTTTGTTGCGCTGATGGATTATTAAGCTACTATATAGTCGCCTGTCGCACCGGGGAGCGACCCAGACTTGTTCTCTCAGTTGCCTCCCTGCCTTGTGTGACAGGTATGTGTATTCTCCCTCGTATCTTCATGTATATACTCAGTTGCCTCCCTGCCTTGTGCGACAGCATCTCCACCGCCGTCCTGGGGGATCCGCGCCGCTCCTAGGAGCTCCAGCGCGTACTCTGACATGCGGCTTCTTACCCTTCTTACCCCCCTTAGCTTGCGTAGAGGGGGCAGGGGGGGCAGGGGGCTGCAGCACTTCAACCTTGGGCACCCGGAGGTCCATGACCTGACCTTCATGTTGTGCAACTATCAGGTCGAAGTCAGAAAGAAAATCTAATGACACTATCAGAAAAATAAGAGACTACTTACTACGTGCCTCCATCGAGGTCATCACAGACTGCATGGCCGGCAAAGTAGGCTGGACATCGAGTTTGATCTTTGCGGACTTCCACACAATCTTACCCTTGCCACTGATTTCAATTGGGACAAGTTCTTCCTCCGCTTGCTGCTTGTTAAGGAGAGCCAGGAGCTTACACTCCTTTGCCTCATGATGTGCAATATCACGGTATCAGTTCTGAATGCAGAACTGACAATCCTATATTAGGGGTATCAGTTTGAATCTGATCCATTAGCATTCAAAGTATAGGACATCACACACCTTGATAAGCTCCATCACAATGGTGGTGTCCTTGGAGAGGTCGACTTGAAGGGAAAACTTGATCACCTGAAGGCGGGGAAGATTGATTCCGAGGAGTTTGATATCCCAGCGTGGCACCTTAAGCTTTTCCTCCTCGATATTGGCACTATAAAGCAATACAAATTCAATCTGTATAAGTGAAGGACCTATTGTTCAAAAACCATAACCGACTTACACTCACGACACAATCATCAACTTAGTGATCCCCTTCTTCTTACCACCAGCTGCATTGAGTGCTGCGATGGCGACCAAGAATTGCCCCTCCAGACACCTAACAAATGTGCAACCTGCACTTGACAGAGTTTTGAGCCGAATTTGGGAAAAAAAGACCCATCCACAAGATTGACATAAGTGACCCATCTGCTCAGCTTAAGTTTCTGATCAAAGGTACCCTCTGACCAGTTCTCATGCACATGAGGCCATATGGAGAGTTTCGGTTCAGATTCGGGCTTTAGGGCAAAGCCAATGTAGCCCTGTCCGTTGAACTGCTCGACTGACACAGTGTTCCATCCAATCTATCCTATGGACTGATTCAATATAAAGACTATAAGTACGGGTAAGAATGGCTTTCTTACCTGTCACATCCATCACTTCTCCGTGCAGAAAGTCCAAGTCTTTGGGTCTAAAGAGACAATAAGAACTGCCTTCCTAGCCCCCAACAATTTTGCCTGCGTATCCAAATCCATCCTGGTAGCAAGGGCCTGCACAGAGTCAGACCCCACACAATAATATCATCACTGCCACTGCAACAATTGACTGCCTGGAAACTCGAGGAGTACAGGCCAAATGAAACAAGAGGGCCAAAGGAAAAGCCCAGACGAGCTGAAGCAACAGTTGCCGCCACTGCGACAACCAACTGCCTGGAAACTCAAGGGCGTGGTGCAGAAAAGAGGGCTGAGGGAAAAGCATGGATGAGTGAGCCTGTGGGTCGACAGAACAGAATAATAGCATTACTTGAGGTCGAGGTACAGGCTAGCACATCCCCTGAAAGCTCGACTCTCAGACGTGTGGTGGCCAATTGCAAGATGAAGGAACGATGACATGTATGAAGGTGGTTCACATTATGTAATCAAAGCTGGATTCACATGCCTCTGTCGCACCTCCCTGGCTCTCGTAGTACAATTGCCGCGAGTCAAGCTGAGTCTAGCCAAGTTGACCATGGTGTTGATATCTAGGTTCCAAAGTAAGGAGCCTAAACAAATTGTCGTCAGATGTTACGGATGGTAGGATCGGCATGGACTCACGAGGCCCGAAGCTTTGCACTTCAGGGTGTTTCCTTTTTGTGGATGCTTGGGCGTCTCTGACCGCGCGCCTATATGACCCAAACCTTCAGCACTACACATTAGACCTGCGCTATGTTGCCATACCTAGTCATGATGGAGTACGCGCCAACCGTGGTGACAGTTCTGCAGGGCTTATATAGACCTTTCACGTCTGATCCCTATACCCAGCGGCATGAGCATGCAAAGTCAAAATAACAGACGATAGTAGCGTACATGGGGACATCACATAGAATTTTGTTGATCAGGGAGGCCGCACTTTGTGCCACAAGATATAGAGGAATGGGTACTGTCATGAACACTTACTCATGACACTAACAATACGGCATTTGATGACTAAAATGCCGATGTACTAGTACGACTCAGCAACTGCGACCCAGATTATGACCTGGACATGACTCATACGACTCTATGGAACATTGTACAAGAACTTTCCAGTAGTCCCTACAGCAGTCTATGCTATTCAACAAGTACTTGTACAGTAGTATATAAGATGCTAGCTGAAGCCGATGGACTTCAGCTTGTCCATTTGTTATACACGCCCTTAGCGTGACAACAATTGATGGCTCGGCGCGATCTCTAAGACTACCGCTCTAAGACACCTGGCCAACCTGTAGCTTTCTGGTCACTGAGGTCATTGTCGGAGGCAACATCTTGGTGTCTGATGATATCGTGCTCGGCTGCCCCCATCACCAACTGCAACACAAGATTCACCTCAACACATTGTTAGCTTTTGATGGCAGTGGCATGCTACCAGTATCGTCAACCACTATGAACTTAGCCATGCGGGCTTTTATGCACTGGAAGATCACATCTCCCCATACTTTCCCAAGCCCAACCATTGTAGATCTTGAGTGTAGTCCAGTCCTTGTGACATGTACGTTGTCCCATAAGTACGATACAGGTAACAGGACACACTCAATCTTACCGAAAAGAAAAAGAAAAATATGTACAATCCAAGTCCAAGTTCCAAAGTGATTCTGCAGAATCCGCGCTGAGTCCAAAGTTCAGTTGGGTGTAGGAAACATATGGAAGGTTCCTGTGTAACAGCGTAGGAGGCTGTGTGACGTGCTGTAGCAAGCTGGGAGCAAGGGAATGATGGATTGTAACCACCCCAGACTGATCCATCACCAACCTCAACACGGTCGACTGCTACGCTACTAAGGGCCAATTTGTCCCGTACAGAGGACCAGTGAGGTGGGCACTGCAACACTTTGCTCATCATCTGGCAAAACCCAGGAGCTATAGCACCTATAGAGTGCTATGGTAGTGCTATGGTAGTAATCTATAGTATATATAGCCTGCCATAGCAATGTAGATTTTTCCTGAGATGTGGCTGCTATTGCCTTCGCATTGGACAACAGTGTTGAGGTTGGTGATGGATCAGTCTAGGTGGTTACCATCATTCCCCTTGGTCACCGCTTTTCTGGCTGCTCTGATCATCCTTTGATGCTGGTCTCCTTGCTACATGTCTCCCATCTGTTCACATCAGTTGGCATTGGTTGGTTGACCACACAACTGATGCAACCGGTCCAACAGTCAGTTGGTTGCTCGGATCACTGATTCCAACTGTCCATCTCCACATGCTTGATCCCCATCTCCATAGCTTCGATATCTCCCTTTGTTACTTGTACCATAGCTTCCATCATAGCTACGCTTGGCAAAGCAGTGCTCCTTGTCATGACCCTTCATCTCGCAGAAATCGCACAGGAGGTCCGCCTTGCTGGCCGTAGGCGTTGCAATGCGCATGGCAGGGATTTCTGCAGAGGCAGAGCCATCCTGGCGGCCGTTCCGCGTCTGATGCTCCCGCACAAAGGCTTGAACAATCTCAGACTTGGTGGCATCCCGCTGAATGAGACCTGAAGTGAAGGAGTCATACTCCAGGGATCGAAGCATGGACATGGCAGCTAGATCTGCGAACAGCTGCTCGAGTGTGTAGCTGTCCGGGCACAAGTCCTTGAAGGTCTGAACGAGGGTGTCCACCCTGGAGGCCAGGGAAGGCAGGGACTCGTCAAGCTGCTTTCTGACGGCGAAAACAGCGTCCAGAGCGTTGTAACACGCCCCAGACACCTTCTGGAGGTGGACTGATTGGAGCTTGGCCCAGATCAGAGGTGCATCCAGTTCGATGACGGTAAAATGAACATGCTGGGATGCATCCACTGCAAGGAACATGGCCCCAGCGGTCTGAGCCGACTTCTCGAGGTAGGTAATATGCTCTGGGTCCCCTGCACTCGGCTCCTTGATGGTTCCGATGACTATGAACCAGAGCTTGTTCTCAGCCAAGTAGGCCCACATCTCCTTCGCCCATTGGGCATAGTTGACGTCGTTCAGGGGCGTAACTACACAAGAGGAGGTGAGCTCTTTAGACGAGGACATGGTGTCCTGATGCTGGAGTGAGGTGGAGATAGGTGAAGTAGGTGATATATGGTGGTGATGATGATGATGCAAGGAGGGCAAAGTGAGCCGAGTTGTGGAGGTGTAGGATGGTGTGCAGTGCGTGTAAGACGTCCCAGGCGCGAAGAAGAGTCTGTCTAAGCTGTCTAACCACATAGAAAAGCGAAAAGAGCCCATAGATCACGCAAATCACGCAAAACTAGTTACTTATAGATGGGGAGAGCCACACACGGACACAAACTTGACCCCTGCCACACACACAAAGGAATGGATACCCGGTGTGGCTTATTCCAGGGCTGAAAGGCGGCGAAACCAATCAAGGTAGACGGGGATAAACCCACTCCAAGTTCTGCCCACCCAAGTGTTTATGTGTAGCTGTGGAAGCCCTATGTGTCTACAAGCGCTCGCAGGAGGTCAAGGGACCGTTAAAGCCTGTGGCAGCACGGAAAACGCGCAGGAGGGGACGGAGGAGGCGCAGGGAGCGCAGAGAGACGCTAGGGAGCGTAGAGCACCGCACAGATGTGCAGGGAGTGCCTGGGGAAGGCAGGAGGGTTGCAACAGCGGCAGAGACGTGTGTGCAGCAGCAGTAGCGTCGAAACAAGCGGTCAGAGTGCAGGGCTCATAACCTAACAGCGTAGGAGGCTGTCTGACGCGCTGTAGCGAGCTGGGAGCAAGGAGGGAATGAAGCTGTGAGTCCAAGTCTATTGAGATACAACTAGGGACAGACGTGGGAGCAAGGGAATGAGGACTCTGGGCTTCATCCCTGCTCCCCAAATATATCTAGCTATGTGGAAGCTATGGTAACAAGTAACAAAGGGAGATATCCAAGCTATGGAGATAGGGATCAAGCATGTGGAGATGGACAGTTGGAATCAGTGATCTGAGCAACCAACTGACTGTTGGACCGGTTGCATCAGTTGTGTGGTCAACCAACTGATGCCAACTGATGCCAACTGATACCAACTGATGTGAACAGATGGGAGACATGTAGCCAGGAGACCAGCATCAAAGGATGATCAGAGCAGCCAGAAAAGTGGTGACCAAGGGGAATGATGGATGGTAACCACCCTAGACTGATCCATCACCAACCTCAACAAAAGTGATCTACTCGGCCGGTGTGGGCTCTGTGCGCTTCATGACGCAGATATGAGGGAAGCCTGGGCGGTTGCTCGAGTTTGAGCGTGTCCTGCATGTTCCTGACCTCGGGTCTAGTCTCCTCTCTGTGCTGTATTTAACTCGTGAACGTGGTTTCTCTGTCTCGATCGAGCGCGACGTGATCTCCTTCCGCCGATCAGGAGCTCTGCTGTTCACCGCGACGTGCAACTCCAACAATGCCGCTTACCTCGACGGCAGGACAGTCCCACCTCTGCAGTTGGCTCAGCCGGCGAGTACCATCCCTCTGGACCTGTCCCTATGGCACAAGCGCTTCGCCCATGTCCACCACGGGGTGATAAAGCAGCTGATCGACCAGGGACTCGCCAAGGGCGTTTTCATTGCTTCCTCTGCACCCCCTGATCCCATTTGCGAGCCTTGCATTGCAGGCAAGCAGCGGCGTCCCGACGTGCCCAGGATCGCTCAGAACCGCGCCTCCAAGCCTCTGGATCTGCTGCACATGGACTTGCATGGTCCTGTGCCGGTCAGGACTCCGGAAGGCTACCGGTACTGGCACCTGATTGTAGACGACTGCACGCGCATCTACGGCCTCTTCCTGCTTCGCAGCAAGGCGGATGCTTTCCCAGCTTTGCGACGCTTCGTCCAATGGGCGGAAAACAAGCTTGGGACGCGTGTTAAGGCGCTCAGGGATGACAAAGGCGGCGAGTGGATGTCCAAGGAGCAGGAGCGATGGTGTATAGAACGAGGCATCGAGAGGCAGCACACCGTTTGCAACGAACCTCATCAGAACGGTGTTGCGGAGCGAGCTAACCAGTCCCTGGCCAACGGTGCAACCTCTTTGCTTGTTGAGTCAAGCTTGCCCCCGTCGTTTTGGGGTTATGCCGTCCAAACCTACGTCTATGCGCGCAACAGAGCGCCCACCTCTGCTCTGCCTTCGTCTCTGACACCCTACATCGCATTCTTTGGGGAGAAACCGGATGTGGACCACCTGAGGGCTTTCGGATGCGCTGCCTACGTGCACGTGCAGAAGGACCAACGCCGTGGCCTTCAATCCCACACCCAGAAGTGTGTGTTCATCGGTTATCCCTCAGAGTACAAGGGATGGCTCTTCTACAACGCGGAGACTGTTGTCTGTGGTGACTTGCCATCTCTCTGGCGCTTATTTCGCGTGGCTGTGGCCGCTTTAGCTTGTAGGCTGTGCTGACAGTTTTACTGGAGAGCCACAGACGAGTTGGGCACTTCATTCTGCTCACTGTCTGTGCTCTCCAGGTAGGATAGCCCTCTCCATGTATTTACTTCATTCTGCTCACTGTCTGTGCTCTCCAGCTCGTTCTCGAGTGTTGTCCAGCTGCTAGACGCCCTCAGACAACAGAGACGAAGAAAGTCTTGATCTCCAATGTGGCCATCTTCGATGAACGCAGTTTTCCGGGTTTGAAGTCGGCCGCATGGGACGTTTCCAAGGACTTCTTGCTCGAGTCGTTGCCTTCGGAGTTGCCGGATCAGGTGGGAGTGGTTCCATCGCCCCCGGAACACCTCCAAGACGAGTAGAAACCTGCCGTCCAAGCCTTGCCTGGTCCGGTGGGAGTGGGTGATCCTGCACCCCTTCCAGCAGCTCCTGATGCACCTGCAGAAGGTCCTGAGCTCCCTGCGCCTGCCCCGCCTCCTGAACATCTCCAGCCTGCTCCACAGGACGCTCCAGGTCCTAGTAGAGGGTCCAGAACGCGTCAAGCGTCCAAGCGTCGTGCCAGCTCTTCACCACCTCCAGAGTTTCGTCGCAGCACCCGGCACAGGACTCCACCCAAGCCTTGGTGGGAGGTTCCTAAGCTTCGCCCTCGCGAGCCAGCTCCTGTCATCGAGTCCGAGAGCTCCGAGAGCTCTGAGGACGAGCTGAATTTGCTCAGGCCGGGTGCAGATGACCCTGACTTGCAGGAGGCTCATATCGCCACTGCGGTCGAGGCAGGCATTGACTTCTTGGCCGGTGACTTCTTGGCCGGTGACTTCTTGGAGTTAGACAACGCTTTCCAGCACGCATTCGAGACCTGTCCTCTCAAGGCGGCTGCTCATAGCCCGGAGCCTCGCTCATACAAGGATGCCATGCGTTGTCCTGACTTTGACAGCTGGCATCAGGCGGCCGTTGAAGAGATCGAAGCACACGTGCGCAACGGGACTTGAACCCTCGTTCAGCTGCCTCCAGACCGGAGAGCCATAGGCTGTCGTTGGGATTTCAAGGTCAAGCGCAATGCAGACGGTTCCCTAGAGTGCTGCAAGGCTCGATTGGTCGCCAAGGGCTTCAGCCAGCGCCCTGGGCTTCAGCCAGCGCCCTGGGCTCGATTACAACGAGACCTTCGCCCCTACAGCCAAGTGGGCGACGAAGCCGACGCCGTAGACATTCCCAATGCGTTCCTCCACGGGGATTTAACGCAGGACGTCTACATGCTTCAGCCTGAGGGCTTCGAGCAGGGTGACAAGGACATGGTCTGCAAGCTCAACCGTTCTCTGTACGGTTTGAAGCAGGCCTCACGAGTCTGGTACCAGAAGCTGGACGGTGCTCTGCAGGAGATGGGATTCGCTCGCACCCGGTGTGATCACTGCGTGTTTGTTTGGAGAAAAGGCACCACCCACATCATTGTGCCGGTCTACGTCGACGATCCGACGATTGTTGGCAGGACCAAGGCAGACAAGGATGCCGTAAAGGCTGAACTTGCTCGCCGCTTCAAACCGCGTGATCTCGGGCCCATCTCCTTGCTACTGGCCGTCGGTATCACTCGGGACCGTGCCAAGCGTCGGTTATCCATGGATCAGCGCCGTTACACTCAGGACATGCTGGACACCTTTGGAATGACCGACTGCTCGCCGGTGCTCACTCCTATGGATCCAAACACTCGCTTGTCCGCGTCCATGTCACCCCAGACTCCGGAGGAGAAGGCAGAGATGGTGGGAGTTCCCTACATCAATGCCGTGGGCGCCCTGCTCTACCTGGCCATTGCCACTCGTCCAGACATTGCCCATGCGGTGGGAGTGCTGTCCCGGTTCTCTAAGAACCCAGGTCCGCGTCATTGGACCGCCGTGAAGCATCTATTTCGCTACTTGAAGGGCACGCTTGACTACAAGCTGACCTTTTGGCCGGACGAGTCAGGAGAGCCGTTCACCTCCTTTGTGGACGCCGATCACGGTGGCAACCCTGACGACGGGCGCTCTACCTCCGGGTTTGTGCTCAAGATCGGCTCTGGAGCTGTAAGCTGGTCCAGCAAGCCCCAGACGACCGTTGCACTGTCTACAACCGAAGCCGAGTATGTGGCAGCCTGCTATGCCGGCCGAGAGGTCCTTTGGCTTCGCAACTTGCTCTCTGAGCTCGGGTTCGAAGCTACAGCCGCTCCCTCGAGACTCCGGATAGACAACCAGTCTGCCATCTCTGTGGCCAAGAACCCAGAACACCATGGGCGCATGAAACACCTTGATTTGGCGTTCTATTGGCTCAGGGACACCGTTGAGGCCGGTCTCATCACTGTGGACTACATTCCGAGGTCCCAGATGCCTGCGGACGCTTTGACCAAGGCTCTAGGTGCTGCCAAGGTCGCAGAGTGCGCCAGGATGATGGGATTGACTTCTCCATCAGGTGGGAGTGTTGAGGATGGTGATGGATCAGTCTAGGTGGTTACCATCCATCATTCCCCTTGGTCACCGCTTTTCTGGCTGCTCTGATCATCCTTTGATGCTGGTCTCCTGACTACATGTCTCCCATCTGTTCACATCCGTTGGCATCGGTTGGCATCAGTTGGTTGACCACACAACTGATGCAACCAGTCCAACAGTCAGTTGGTTGCTCCACTGATTCCAACTGTCCATCTCCACATGCTTGATCCCTATCTCCATAGCTTCGATATCTCCCTTTGTCACCTGTTACCATGGCTTCCATCATAGCTAGATGTATTTAGGGAGCAGGGATGGAGCCCAGAGTCCTCAGACTTCGACTCACAGCTCCATTCCCTTGCTCCCAGGTCTGTCCCTAGTTATATCTCAATAGACTTCGACTCACAGCTCCATTCCCTTGCTCCCAGGTCGCTACAGCGCGTCAGACAGCCGCTTCCTACGCTGTTAGGCAAAGCTAACCCCGTTCCTAGGAGCTCCAGCCCGTGCTCTGACAGCTATGGGTGCTATAGATCACGCTGCAATGGCTATATAGCACAGTGCCAATGCTATGGGCACTACAGACACTATGGCAATTTGGTAGTCATTATTTGCTCAATGGATGCCATGATTAATCAGACAAAAAACTAAAATACTTATGAATATATCAATAATGTTTGAAAGCAAATATTTGCTTTGCATAACAACCATCTACAATATTACACTACTAGTGCTAGATGAACATCCCTGCCAGCTTACATAAGCATTCCATACAAACATAACCCTATGTGGAGGTGGCAAGGCAGTTCAACAAGCCACACCAGGTGTCAAACGGTGGAGGCAGAGGCAGCGAGCCTCACCAGGCTCGTTGAGAGTCGGAGGCAGCGGAGGCAGCAGAGGTAGAGGGGGAGGCAAGGGTGGAGGTGGAGGTGGGGACAAGGCAAACAATGAGCAATGTGGGGCTCATCAAGGAGCTGGGCAACAGGCAAGGACAGGGGAGGCAATGCTAAGCCTGACCATGTTGGCGGCTCAGGCTCGGTGCTGTTGAAGGGAGGCGGGAGGGAGGCACGGCCGAGCCCGACCGCATTGGGGGCTTGGGCTCGGGGCTGGTCAAAGGGGGGCAGGAGGCAAGAGGACAAGCCCGACCGTGTTGGCAGCTTGGGCTTGTGGCTGGTCGAAGGGCGGTGGGAGGCAGGGAGGTGAGGCCAAGCACGACCACGTTGGCAGCTTGCACCCAGGGCTAGTTGAAGGGCAGCGGGAGGTGATGCCAAGTGCAACCATGTTGGTGGCTCGCGCTCAGGGCTGGTCAACAGGTGAGGGCTCGACAAGCCAGGCTGGGCTGGTTGAGGAGGCAGAGGCGGGGGAAGCTTGATAAGCCATGTCAGGCTCGTTGACAGGGAAAGGCGGTGGGGTTGCAGCTTGTCAATGGGCTGTGGCTATGTCAGACATTGGTCATGTGACCATTGGTTGGTGTCAATGTGGCCACGTCAACATTGGTCATGTGACCGCTGGTCCAAACCTGATTTTTGCTAAGTCCATATTCCTAGTACTGTGTCATAGTTCATGTTTATATATAAGCTTATATGATACTATGCACTGATACTGTACAGGCTGACTATTACCCCAAAACTAATGAAGATCATAACATAGTGTGAGTTGGAAAGTCTGCTATAGTCTCTGTATAAGTATGTACAAAAACTATGGGTGCTATATGGACACCACTATGAGCTATGCATTGCTATATAGCTGGTGTATTAAGGTATAAACTACTATGTAGCACCCCATAGTGACCGTCACAGTCTACATAGCACCCCATAGCAACTGTCATAGTCTACATAGCGCTCTATAGCAGCTAGCTGATCACTCCATAGTGCACATAGAGCTACTACTATAGCAACAATAGTTCAAAGGGGCAGCTATATAAATTTGTTCAGATGTGGATAGCACAAGATCAATGCGTGCCCACAACGCTGATACATTGGCATCCAGCCGGACACCATTTGGTTGACTTGTCACCGGAACCTCTGGGTACCAAGCGAAGCGCCCTAGGATGGGGCCAACAAATTCAGGTGCTTTTGGTATGAATGCAAGCTGAGGGAAATCATCATACGATGTGAGACGTGACCGTGCTCTGAAGGCATGCTCAAAAAACAGAGATTCATCAAATTTGATTTGGCCGTAGTGGGAAAATGGTTGTACAGAGAAGTTGTACCACAAGTAGTATGTGTTTGAGTTTGGGTCCCTCATGGTGCCATGCTTTTCAAGCTATTACCTTGGTTAGTCCTAGCAACATGACACTGGAAATCCAACATACCGGTTGAAGATCCATGTTGCACAACCCCCACTCTCGCAGTATGTCTAGTACAAGCAGTCCCTTCCCTTCACAAGCCAATGGTGTACACCTGGGACATGTTAATTCACTAGTATGTGAAGGGAAAGCTTGGGACATACCTGCAAAAAAATGCGGCAGCCTGGAATCCAATGATGCACCCAGTCTGAACAGAATCTGACCAAGCTGAACCCTGCGAGCACAGACAATGTTGCCTCAGGTACCCAGGCTGTCACATGGCCAGTCGTACATCTGAGCACAGTGAACGCAAAGACAAGCGGAAGCGAAGTCGTTGAGTTTTGCCTCTGCACGCACGACACGTCATCCTCTGTGTCTCACGATCACTACTACAATATAGATGCTGCTCATACAGCTCATGTAGCACTACATCCAGTCTATTATACCCTACTAATACACCACGTCGTACTTTCTCTCCAACATTGTGCTTGCCCTGCTCCTGATGCAGATCCTCAGCCCGTGTTCGCGCTCCATGTTTTGGTGCGGTACCAGCAGTTCTTGAGGACAACAGCCCTGAGACAACTCTTCTGCGATGTCCCCTCGAGCATCCAGATCTGAGCATGCAGTCTCTCATACTCGAGAGGGGGATGAGACAGACCCACCCTCCGCCATATGATCTCGTTTTGTCGGGCACACCCTCAGTAAACCACCTGTCCGCACCCAGGCCTCCCACAGTTCCTCAAGCGATCATAACTACCAATCCACTGCCAGCGTGGGCAGCCACTTCTAAGGTCCAGGGAAGTACTTGGCAAGGAGGAACACCCGGTGGCCCCCCTGGTCGTCCGTCGGACCCCAGCCCTTGTTGTCTGAGGGCATCTAGCAGCTGGACAACACTCGAGAACGAGCTGGAGAGCACAGACAGTGAGCAGAATGAAGTAAATACATGGAGAGGGCTATCCTACCTGAAGAGCACAGACAGTGAGCAGAATGAAGTGCCCAACTCATCTGTGTCTCTCTAGTAAAACTGTCAGCACAGCCTACAAGCTAAAGCGGCCACAGCCACGCGAAATAAGCGCCAGAGAGCTAGCAAGTCACCACAGACAACAGCCCTTCGCCTGGCTCCAAGATGTCCGCAATCTGAGCGTCATTCTGCTGCAAGGCATCCCCTACATTGTCACCCCATTCCACTAACAGCATAGCAGGCTATCTGACACGCTGTAGCAACCTGGGAGAAAGGGAATAGAGCTGTGAGTCCAAGTCTGAGGACTCTGGGCTCCATCCCTGCTCCCTAAATACATCTAGCTATGATGGAAGCTATGGTAACAAGTAACAAAGGGAGATATCAAAGCTATGGAGATAGGGATCAAGCATGTGGAGATGAACAGTTGGAATCAGTGATCCGAGCAACCAACTGACTGTTGGACTGGTTGCATCAGTTGTGTGGTCAACCAACTGATGCCAACTAATGTGAACAGATGGGAGACATGTAGCCAGGAGACCAGCATCAAAGGATGATCAGAACAGCCAGAAAAGCGGTGACCAAGGGGAATGATGGATGGTAACAATCCTAGACTGATCCGTTGCCAACTTCAACATCCACAGCTCATTATTCCACTCCCCAGCGTCCCATTCGACACATGAACCGTTCCTGCCAGTTCAGGACCTCCTCGATGCTTCCTCCTACGATGTCTGCAGCACTCAGGACACCGTTGCCATCGATTAGGAGCAACTTTCGGCATCTACACTGATGAGGCTCACCCTAACTCAATTCTACACTATCCTTGCTGTCTCTGGCCTCTGTGCTTGTCCTACACCATTGCCTATTTGCCTACAGCCTCTACACCGCTGCCTATGTCCTCCAGCACCCAGAAGGTCACCCCGCTGGGGGAGAACAACTACAACACCTGGATGCCCAAGATGAGGGCCTACCCCGCTGAGCAGAAGGTCTGGTTCATCATCTCTGGCGAGGATTCGAGGCACTCAGACAACGCTGGGGCCGTGGCATAGAGGGATAAGGCTGCAGTGACAGTAGGAGCTAGCTATCTGTAGGGTGCTGGAGCCGGGTCAGAGGGTGCATGTGGTGGGGATTGAGATAGATCCGGTGAAGATGTGGGCGAAGTTGGCCGAGGTCCACCTCCAGAAGGCATCTAGTGTGCATTTCAATACCCTGGACACCCTCCTCGCCATTAGAAAGGGTGCTGACGAGTCCCTCCCTCCCTCATTGCTCGAGTCGACTCCCGCACCAAGAACTCAAGGCCCTTTGTCCAGAACATGTCAAGATCGGATGCAAACAAAGGGGAACAAGGTCGGAGGACTGAAGTCCGAAACATATATACAAAGAATAGAGCAAAAGAGAAAGGAGAACTCAAAGGTAGAGCCAGAGAGGAGTCAGAGACGCATCGGTGTTGAGTTGATAGGTCAGAAGCATTGGTGAAGTCGAGATCAGATGCGGACCAAGCCTAAGCTTGTGCGCTAGGCTGCTACGTGCTCTGAGTCCACAGGAGAGAGAGGATGAAGCTTAGTTGATATTCGAACTGACTATCTACGGTACAGTTCGACGGTTTATATACATAAAATAGAACAATGGCGAAGTCGGAGATGTGGAGATTGGAGGCGCCGTTTGGTGCGCAAAGGAAATATACGGAAATGAGAGATAATGCATGGAACACAAAGGGAACATATCTAAGGAAGAGACAGAAAGGATGGACCAAGGGATCCATCGCAAGCGATGGGAAACTAAAGTCTACAAAGGGAAACTATGATGTCAAACAAAGGGAACAGGAATCAGGAAAGTCGGAGTTGAATCCATTCAAAGATCTGGAACCACCGGGACATTGAGCCACCAGTGGCCCGGTGCATGTGATAGACAGATCCTGCCCTCGGCCAAAACAGGAAGGGCAGGATCGGTGTCAGCAAAGAAGTCGGCAAAGAGTTGGAAAACGGGTTGGAGAAGATCAGTGCATATTGGTGATGATTGGCGGAGCGGATTGGCGTAGATCGGTCTGGATTGACATGTAACGAAACACTACAGCATCCCCGACCTCGACAACGACCTCGCCGCCATGTCTATGCTCCGCTCCCTGGATCCAGGATATGCCGAGTTCACCTCTCCCTTGTCCGCTTCGACCCCAGCCGCTCTGACGTCGTTTAGGCCTTCATCCACGAACATAATCACTGCCTGCCATGCGCCGGAGCCACTGACAACACCGCCTATCGCGCTCAGGCCGCTCCCGGCTCCTCCGCCACCCAGGACGTCCTTTGCGACTTCTGTGGCTACAAGGGTCACTCCATCGCCGGAGCGCCGCCAGCAACGCCGCAAGGAGATCGCGGACTGCTGTCGTGCTATAAATGTGTAAGGACACACAATAGACTCAGGTTTCCAGGGTCTGTGAGAGACTCAGGAGATCACCTGATTTGTTCGGGTGAGGGATGTATTGTGTAGAATGGCTGTGTACCAGAGGCGAAGAGGATGTGGAGAGGATGACCTAAATAGGAAGGTCAAAGACTAAATTAGAATGGGCTCCACGAGTGAACTCCAGAGAATGTAAGAGAAAATAAAGCAGACAACGATACTGCAACTATTGCAGTGGATAGACGAATATAGTGCCACTTAGCACTATAGGGACAGATTCAAGGGGAAAAGAGTACTTGCTCATTACTACTACAAAGACAGTACTTATACCTACTGGGTCGCAGCTATGTTACTTCTGAAATGAACTATATACAACAGTTCATATACAACTCTTTAGTTCTAACGAATGATCTACTTGATAAACGAGGTGGCGATAGTCGATATACGAGAGATTGAAACGAGGTACTTGCGATCTATCTACTTTGAGTACTGGTACAAAACACAAACACAAGACAGCCTAAGACGATATACGAGCACGATGATGATGACGATATACGAGGAACTAACAATCTACTAGATGATGGCGATATATGAGTTTCCTGACGATATACGAGGGTCCTGACGATATACAAAGTTCCTGACAATATACGACATGTAGAGCAAGCAATATACAAATGGGCAACAATATACACAAATCTAAAACGACACTAGTCCAAGCGACGACAACGAGGTACCCTACTCCTGAATCAATGGGCATACAGCTTCTTGAAGCGGTGATATGGTAGTATGCATCAGTCATTTGTCCAAAAATATTATCGTGCGAGCGGTATCTCTTGTGTAGCCGAGTGACATAGATGATGTAGTCTCTGACCTTCTCTTCCAGGACGTATGAGATACAGGCGCTAGCAGCCATTATCTTGTTTCCAAACATAAGACGCAAACATATTACGTTGCCGGGCTGCAGGATGTTGGTAGCAAATGGAGGACCATCGAGTAGGAAGAAGATTCGTGGACCATGTAGCCATGGGTTGAGTGCTACGAACTGCAAACATAGAGGAGGTGCATGAAGGAAAAAGTCAGCTGCCTCGATAGGCCGGTAGGGAGAAGCTCTGGGCGGACACATCTGGTATTCTGGTACGAATTCGACAGTAGTAGTGACGTGGGCCTTGGGGCGGACACAGAGCCCTGATGTACTGAGGGAGCGACAACCTCTCGGCCTGTGCGAGAAGCGCAGTGGTCTTGTTATTGGCTAGCGGAATGTGTTCGGGCGGGTGAGGATCGACGGAGAAGGGCTTCACCCATTTCGTTAGACTACACTGTATGTATTTGGCAATTGCTTTAAACACCTGCATGTTGACTACATCTGAGAAAAATCCCATGACTATACAGCACTACATAGTCCAATATAGCATCCATAGACCCATAGCAATGTCAATTTGTATGGGTGCTATAGAGCTGCCTGCAGTTGCTATAGAGGTACCTGCCAGTGCTATAAAGTGTTATGGGTGCTATAGATCACACTGCCATGGCTATATAGCATAGAGCCAATGCTATGGGCATTACAGATACTATGGCATTTTGGTAGTCATCATATGCCCAGTAGATGCTATGATTAATCAAACAAGAAACTAAAATACTTCATTAATATTTGAATTTAGTAAATATCTGGATTGCATAATAACTGTCTACAATATTACACTAGTGCTACCGGCCAGCTTACATAAGCATCTCACACAAACATAATGCTACATCGGTAGAGTTGGAGGCGAGGGCAGCGGCCAAGGCCGAGCCTGACCGCATTGGCGGCTCGGTCTCAGGGCTGGTCGAAGGGCGGCGGGAGGCAGGCGCAAGAGGCAGGAGCCAACACCAAGCCTGACCGTGCTGGTCGGAGGTGGGCACAGGGGACAGGATACAACACCAAGGCTGACCGCGTTGGTGGCTCAGGCTTGTGGCTGGTTGAAGGTGGACGAGGGGGGTGGGAGACAACGCCAAGCCCGACTGCGTTGGTGGCTTGGGCTTGCGGCTGGTCGTAGACGGGCACGGGGTGCGAGAGGCGACACCGAGCCTGACTGCTTTGGTAGCTCAGGCTCAGGGCTGGCAGAAGGCGGGCGCGGGGGGCGCGGGGGGCGCGGGGGGCGGGGCATGAGAGACGACACCGAGCCTGACTGCTTCAGCGGCTCGGGCATGGGACTGGTCAGAGGCAGGCATGGGGTGTGAGAGGCGACACCGAACCTGACCACTTCGGCGGCTTGGGCGCGGGGCTGGCAGAAGGCGGGCAGGGAGCGCGGGGCATGAGAGGCGACACCGAGCCCGACCGTGTTGGCGGCTTGGGCTCGGGGCTGGTCAGAGGCGGGCGAGGGGGGCGGAATACAACGCCGAGCGTGGCTCGGGCCCGGCACTGGCAGGAGGCGGGCGGGGGCGTGGAGGGGTGGGAGGCAACACCGAGCCCGACCGCGTTGGCGGCTCGGGCTCGGGGCTAGTCGAAGGCGGGCACGGGATGGGGTGAGAGCCACACCGGGCTCGTCAATGGGGGAGGCGGCAGGGTCGCGGCTTGTTGAGGGCGGGGCAGACAGGGGCAGGGGCATGGACAGGGTGTCATGAACTTGTGTTGGGCTGTGGCCACGTCAAACATTGGTCACGTGACCATTGGTTGGTGTCGACGTGGCCGTGGCAACATGGGTCACGTGACCACTGGTCCAGAACCCGAATTTCTGCTAAGTCCACATTGATCCTAGTAGCTATAGTTAATGTGTATATATAAGCTTATATGATACTATGTGCTGATACTTCACTGTACAGGCTGACTATTACCCCAAAACTAACAAAGATCATAACATAGTGTGAGTTGGAAAGTCTGCTATGGTTTCTATATAAATATGTACCAAAACTATGGGTGCTATATAGACATATATCCAAAGCTATGGGTGCTATATGGACATCACTATGAGCTATGCATTGCTATATAGCTGGTGTATTAAGCTATAAATTGCTATGTAGCACCCCATAGCGACTGTCATAGTCTACATAGCACTCTATAGCAGCTAGCTGATCACTCCATAGTGCACATAGAGCTACTATAGCAACAATAGTTCAAAGGGGCAGCTATATAGATTTGGGTTTTTTCAGATGTAGGTAGTTGGTGAGTACGGTGGGGGTTGCCTATTCCTGAACGCGTGTTGTGGGCATGGCATCTACGCATCACGACTTTCTAATCACGTGATCACAATATGTTGTGAATTTGTGTGTTTAGGCTATGTCCGAGCACCAAACAGATTTGGTGCGCAACACCGCAAGTCAGGATATCGCACGCCGCGCTCTCAGACCGCCAAGGCCGCCTCTGAGGCCCAGGACGCCCCTGGCTCTCCCCAGACCGCCGGACAGGCCATCCACATCGAGCTGGTTGGCAATGCAAGTGTCTCCTCATCATCTGAGCCCCTCCCCGCTGTCCTAGACGTCCCCAGCACTGATTGGACCGCCGATACTGCTCATACAACACCTCACCATCACTGATTTGTCTCCTACATGCCCTGCAAGGTCCCCATTTGCCTCGGCGACTCCAAACTCGTCTACGCTGTTGGTATTGGCTCCGTTTGCTTCCAGCCAGTGGTGGAGGGTCAGGAATCGCATCTAGTGGAGTGGACCAGTGCTGTATCTCACTCAGCACAAATCCATTCATGTTGTGATCACCAGGGGCCTTATGGCTCTCATTTGAGGCACCACCACGCTGTTCACTGTGTCTGTGAGTGATTCCAATGCCACCATCATCAACGGGTGCACCCTGCCGGCCCTGGAGCATGCCCAGCCCGCCAGAACCTGCGCCTTGGACCTCGAGCTCTGGCATCAGCGCTTCAAGCACGTCAACGTCGACTACGTGCGCTGGATGCTGAGCGACAGTGTCTCTAGCCTCAAGCTCAACTCGGACGCTGCTCCAGATGCCATCTGCGAGCCTTGCATCTCGGGCAAGCTGCACCGGCCTCCTGTACCTCTGAGGGCATCCCGGCATGCATCAGAGGCCCTGGGTCTAGTTCACATGGACATCCATGGCCCTATCCCTGTCCAGACACCTGAAGGGTACCGATACTGGGTGATCTTCATCGACAATGCCCACCGCTTCTGGGTGGTGGTGCTGCTCCAGCTCAAGAGCGACACGTTCCAGGCCTTCCTGTGCTTCAAGGCCTTTGCTGAGCAGCTCACCAGACAGAAGATCGGGGCACTGTGCGATGACAAGGGTGGTGAGTTCATCTTGAAGGAGTGGGACGACCTCTGCACCTCCGAAGGCATCCGACACAAGCACAGCGTCTGCAACGAGCCCCACCAGAACAGGGTCGTGGAATGCACCAACCGGACTCTGGCCGAGGGCGCCACAGCTCTCCTGAGTGAGTGGGAGGAGAGGCCACAGCACTTGTCCTTCTGGATGTTAACGTAGGCAACGCACCTGAAGACCCGCAGGTGTTCCACAGAGGGCTTGATCCTGTACCAGCCAAAGTTGTGATGAGAAGAGGAGGACAATTTATTTTTGCATTTTTCATTTCTAAATATGGACTTATCATTTTCCTTTTCCCACCTTTCCTTTTCCAAAGTCACGTGACCTTCAGTGGCAGCAGTACAGCATCATTGACACTGCCCTGCACTGCCCTGCACTGCCTTGCACAGCCTTGCACAGCCACCGGAGTTTTATTCTGCTTACTCATGAACAATGACTCGTTATTCCTTCTAACTCCTTGATTCATAATCCTGACCCACCTAAGTGGGTCGGTCTTACTCATCCTTGTGCCCTGCATGTGATTCTCTTGTACTATTCTTGGACCATGGATTTGTGTATATAAGACCCCTGTAGCTTGCCCTAAGTCCCCATCTCAACCTCTTGTGTCTTGGGGACTTAGGTGAGTAACCGTCTCTGTACTAGATACTATGCTAACTTGTGTCTTGGGGACTTAGTGTGTGACCTTGAGTCCATTAGGTGTCCATTGCGTCGCTGTCGACCTCGTGTCCAGTGACCTTGAGTCGAGCTCAGCTCCTCTTTACCTGCGTATACTCTTGCCTATAGTAAGTGCCGACGACGCTGCCTTTCCCTCCGACTCTACCCGATTGCTTGGACATTCCGACTGTCTAAGTGATTGGTAACCCCAACGGGCGTTCCCCTGCACGTCGCTCGTCACAAAAGTAGGGTGTTGCCCCCTTGGGCAGGGCAGCGGAGGGGGTCCTGTTGTGCACGTGGACATAGGCAGCGACAGCAAGGCCCCAGAATGATGGAGGCAGGTTGAACTCTGAGAAGTGCATCTTCGTCGGCTATGCAGAGGACTACAAGGCCTGGCTCTTCTACAACCCAGACACCCGCAAGCGGATCATCTCTAACGCCGCTATCTTTGACAAGCAGTACTTCCCCAGAGCGTGTTCTACTGCCAGCTGGGACTCTGCTGCCTCCGACTTCCTCCTCCGCGCCCTGCCTTTGCTGCACAGCACTCCTCCCTCTCCTCCTGACACACCTGTGCAGGTTCCGGGGGGAGATATGGCACTACCGCCACTTCAGGATGCCCAGGACATCTCTGAACCGGGAGGAGCTCTGGAACTGCCCTATGTGCCACCTGTCGCTCCTGCCGGAGTCGAGACACCTCCGCCGTCTCCTCGGGCTTTGTCCTCGCCTCCCACTGGTTCTGCCTCGCCTGAGGCCTCCCCATCGCCTGTCCCTCGCTCTGCAGCGCCGTCACCGGACCCGGAGCGCCCTCCTACACCAGCTTGATGTATTTGAGCTCGAGAAACCCGTTACGCTCAAGCTGGGCTGTAAGGGCAGTAAGTCTAAGATTACGCACGGCGGCCATTGTAGGACTGCCCTAGGGACTATCAAAACATGTTGGTATTTTGATGTAGCTAACATAGCACACTATGACACCGTTGTCGGCTTACCATTCTGTGCTAAGCATGGGATCACCATCATGCCTGACAAGTGGACTATCAGGCTTTGGGATGGCCTAGACATCCCTGCAGAGCTCGAAGGAGGAAGGGTCAGAGGAGGTGACAAATGGGCTTGGCCCACGCCCGCCAAGCCTTGCACTTCCTTTCAGAAGTGAAGTGAAGGATGAAGAACAGTGCCCGAGACCCAAGGTAGCGGTCTGCTCTCAAGCACTAGATACCAAATTGCCAGACCTAAGTGAAAGAAATGAACCCACTAAAAGCCGCTTGGCAAGTAGAAGAATTGAATACAAAGAGATCAAGGACATCAAGTTCAAGCCAGAATTTGAGACCGTGTACGAGCAGCACCACACACACCACCGAGGACACCCAATGGAAGACTCCACGGGGCAAGTGGATACCCCAAACTGCCCAAAGAAGCGGGCACTCAGGAACCAAGAGAAGCGCCACCATCATGCCCCAAGAAGCAATATCTGACGATGAGATCCTGCGACTACGGGAATGCTGGATTGAGCACATTCAGGACATTACAGGGGATATTCCCCTTAGGTAACCCCTGTATCGCAAGGTCAATCATAGGATACCGCTAATAGACCCTAACAAGAGATACAAGGGCCACCGCCCACGCTACGCAGAGGCATACCAACACCTTTTACAGGACAAAATATAGAAGTACAAGATGGCCGGCTGGTGGGAATGGAAGCCCATTGAGAACGCATTGCTGATGCTATGCATTCCTAAAAAGGATGGGAAGGTACGTACTATATTAGATCTGCAAGAACAGAATGACAATACCGTACATAATGTCACCCTGATGCTGGACGAAGACCATATTAGGAATGACGTCGCTCGAGCCCGATACTGATCTCAGCTAGATATGAGTGACGTGTATGAGCAAGTCCACATTGAGAAAGGTGATGAGCCCAAGACAGTGTTCTCAACGATTATGGGAACGATGATATCCCATGTAATGCAACAGGGATACTGTAATACCCCATCAACGTTCCAGAGACTCATGACACATATATTTAGAGACTACATAGGAATGTCCGTACATATCTATCTAGACAACATCTTCATATATTCAAACACGGTCGAGGAACATGAGAAACACCTGGCATTAGTATTTGCTGCTCTTTGTAAGGCACAGCTATACCTATCAAAGAGAAAGGTTGACCTAAATTTGGAACAAATAGAATGCCTGGGCCACATAATCGACACCCAGGGAATTCACACAGAGAAAGACAAATTAGAGCAAATCTGTGAGTGCGGACATTGTGGAGTTATACCAAAGTTGCCAGATCTCTCGGGCTTGTGCAGTACCTCGCACAATTCATGCCTAATGTAGCCACTTAAATATCGCCACTGTCAGACATATGTAGCAAGGGAACACCATTTCACTGGAGGCCTATTCACAAGATGTGCTTCAGAATCATAAAGGACTTAGCCTGTAGGGCGCCCATATTGAGACCATGAACTTTGATAATCTCGATCCAATCTACATCGTGTGCAATGCGTCAAAGACTGGCATCGGAGCTTGCTACAGACAGGGCCGAGACTGGCATGTGTGCCAACCAGCTGGGTTCATGTCTAACAAGTTCAATAATGCGCAATGAGGCTACGCGACGTAAAAACATGGGACACTAATGATCCTTGAAGCCCTCCTGAAGTGGGAGGATAAACTTATGGGACAAGAAATTAATATTGTGACAGACCATAGAACTCTTGAATTCTTCAAGTCTCAAAAGGATATGGCTTACCACCAGTGGCGCTGGGCCAAGTACATTAGTAGATTCAACCGTTCTATTGCATATGTCAAGGGTGAGTACAATCTCGTTGCAGGCTCATCCTGAAGATTGTTGGGCTGGCGCACCTCCCGAACAAGGAGGTCGAGCACCACGTTTGCAACACTCCCATGCATCAGATCTGCACGTTCTTCTTGGAACACACGGCAGAACACTTTGGCAAGGTTGCCACCCTTGGCAGGTCAATCTCCACAATGTGGCAGCCCGCCCCACTTGAGCACCCAGAGAATTTTGATATTGACACATTCCTCAAACACGCGGCTCATTGTGGCATGTCCTGCAAGATGGCCAAGGGCCCAATTCACACATTTGCCATTCAATGGATGAAGGATCATCATGAGACCCTTGAACATGAAGTGGGTGGCACAGGCACTTGAGTCCCTCAGTGAGTCCTGAGTCGTACAGAGTCTGTCATGGCACGCCTCCAGTACTCGTCTTTTCCTGTTTCCCTGCATTCCCCACATGCTCCTTTTACCCTTTCAGATTTCCTAGGAGCTCCCAGACTGTCAAGATCGGATACAGGCAAGGGGTAACGGAGTCGGAGGACCGAAGTCCGAAACGTATATACGTAGAATAGAATGAAATAGAAGGGAGGAACTCAAGAGTGAAGTCGGAGCGGAGTCGGAGACGCGTCGGCGTGAAGTCGATAAGTCGGAAACGTTGGTGGAGTCGAGATCGGATGCGGACCAAGCCTAAGCTCGTGCGCTAGGCTGCTACGCGCTCTGAGTCCGCAGGAGGAATAGAGTGAAGCTTAGTCGATATTCGAACTGACTATCTACGGTACAGTTCGACGGTTTATATGTACAAAAGAGAACAATGGCAAAGTCGGAGAGTCGGAGATCGGAGGCGCCGTTCGGCGCACAAAGGGAACATTCGGAGATGAGAGATATCGTATGGAACACAAAGGGAACATATCTACGGAAGAGGCGGAAAGATCGGACCGAAAGATCCGTCGCAAGCGACGGGAAACTAAAGTCTACAAAGGGAGGCTATGATGTCAGACAAAGGGAACAGGAAACAGGAAAATTGGAGTTGAATCCGTTCAAGATCTGGAACCACCGGGGCGTTGAGCCGCCGGTGGCCCGGTGCATGTGATAGGCGTATCCCGCCTTCGACCGAAACGGGAAAGTCAGGATTGGCGTCGGTGAAGGAGGCGGCGAAGGGTCGGAGATCGGATCGGAGAAGATCGGTGTAGATCGGTGACGATCGGCGGAGCGAGTCGGCGTAGGTTGGTCTGGATCGACACGTGACACAGACGCTCCTTCCATTCTTTCAGGTTTTCTAGGAGCCCCATATATTCTTCTATCCTTTTGGGTCTCCTAGGGCCTCCGCACAATGCACGGCCCTCCGTTCCATGGGTCACGTGCCCCTAGGAGCCTCCTCTTCTCTCATTGGACCGTCCCTTGTTTGCTGATGGATTATTCAGCTACTATATAGTCGCCTGTCACACCAGGGAGCAACTCAGACTTGTTCTCTCATTTGCTTCCCTGCCTTGTGCGACAGGTATGTGTATTCGTCTCATATCTTTGTATATATTCTCAGTTGCTTCCCTGCCTTGTGCAACAGCGTCTCCGCTGCCATCCCGAGGGATCCACGCTGCTCCTAGGAGGTCCAGCGCGTACCCTGACAGAGTCCATCGGCTGGTACGACACTGCTAGCATATCAGGTAACCCCCCCCCCCATCGTCCCTTTTTTTTCCAGGAGGGGGAAAGGTGTAATAGAGTAGTCCATAGATTAACAGTAGAGTATATTCAGAATGGTCGCAGCTGATCTGCGACTGAGAAATCACAATGTTGCTGCACCTAGTGGGTGCCATATGGTTAATCCTTGGGTGCTTTAACTTCACCATCCAGGCACCTGATATCCTAGATATGATTATCTACGATATCTACGGTGTCTTGACTATAAAACTTCTTCACTGCACGCCTGTATCTACACTCTATTCTGCTATACTACTGGATCCTGCTCTGTTGCCCTGGAGGCGCTGTTGAATTGGCGCTCTACAGCCACCGATTCACAGGCGCTGGCACAGCCCGCCTTGACTGCCGTCCTCGGCACAGCTGTATCTATTTCTGACACAATAGGCTGTGCGTTGCTACGTTCCACAGCCTTCTTTATTGTTCTATAGCTTAGCATGTGATTGCACCGCATAGCCACTCTCTGTAGTATATATACAGGCCTGTCTGAGCGTTGCAATACAAGTCGCTTTACTTCTGTCCTCCACAGACTGAGACTTACCCAGACTCAACCAGGTGAGCTTGACGTCGCCCGCCACTGTGTGCGGCAGCGCAGCTTTCACAGGTTATGAGCCCTGGGCTCGCTGGGGCCTGCGTCGATGACGGTAGCATCCTGCACCGCGTCCGCAATGCATTGAGACGGTTGCACTCTGCACCGACTCTGCGCCCTGGGTGCCCTGCTCGCCTGAAGCGTTGCCTTTAATGGCTTGACGCTGTGGTGGACAGCGCGTAACGCCTCTCGGCGACGCGTAGCACGGCTCAAGGCCGTTGCTCCACTGGTGATCTGCAGCGCTGTCATGCGCTGGTCGTTTAGTTGATTCATTACACTGACGACTGTTTCTTTCAACCAGATCTTACCAGCTCTATCAACACTCTACGCTACTATGTCGTCTGCTCTGTACCAGATCGCCGAGCTTACCGGTGCTAACTACCAGCACTGGGCCTCCGACATGCAGAACTACCTCATGGCGCACTCGCACTGGACTGCGATCGTCAATCCTCGTCCTGCTCTCTCTACGACTCCCAGCGCTCAGGAGCTCAGCGACGAGAAGGCCTGGGTCGACCACGACATGCAGGCTATGGGCTGCATTAATTTGCGCCTCTCTATGTCTATTCGCTCCAACACGTCGGACCTCACGACCGCCGCCGCCATCTGGCAAAGGCTGAAGAAGGACTACGGTTCTCTGGCTCTAGGCAACGTCTACCACGAGTTCTCTGCTCTGCTGGCAACAAACATCCCTGGCAACTCGCACCCCGCTCCCGCGCTCAACAAGATGCAAGCGCACTGGGACCGCCTCAAGGAGGTCAAGGTCGTTTCGACCTCTGCCCTCGCTACGGCTCGCTCCCATACTGCCACCGCCAGCATCTCTGCCGCAGGTTCTACCGCGATCCCTGCCACTGAGCCGCTCCCTGAGTGGCTCCTCGCCATGTTCATCATTGCCAAGCTCCCACTGCAGATGTCGTTCATCAGCCATCTGCAGCAGCAGAAACAGCCTGCCGAACTCGACGTCGACGACATCCGTCGTCAAGTCATCCTCGCCTACGACCAGAGGCAGCTCCACGCCTCGTCGAGCAAGAAGCCCAGCGACACCGCCAACAAGCTCAGCACTGTCAAGCGCAAGCAAGGCGATCAGTCTTTCTCTCAGCAGCAGCGCCCTAAGGGGCAGCAGCAGCAGCAGTCCTCGCAGTCGCAGCAGCGCCCTCAGGGGCAGCAGCAGCACTCGGACAAGCGCCGTCGCGGTCGCTCTGGCCGTGGCAAGGGCAAGGACAAAGGCAAGGGAAAGGCGTACGTCGCCGACTGCGACCACGATGTCACTATGGCGTCTGTGGCAGTCGCTGCTGACGAACCTAAGCCGGCTCCACGCCGTGCTCCCTCACCGTACGTTGCCGATCGTCGCATGTTCAAACCGGTTGTGAAGGTGACTGAACCCTCCACCATTTACCCTAGTGTGAATGGAGCGCTGAAGCTTGCTCGCGACTTAGGGATCAGGCCCATGCCCGAGCAACTGCAAGTCCTCGAGGCCACCGTTGAACAACGGCACGTGCAGACCCTCAACGAGGAGCGCGACGCCCTCCGCGCCGCCACGCTCAAACACCTACTCGAGTGCCCTGAAGAGGACACCTTTGAGAACCACCTCGAGCGTAAGCGCCGGATCGAGGCCGTCAACCGCCTCAAGGGGACATGGTGCTACGCCTACTGCGAGGCCAAACCCCCATGCCGGACGCAGGCAGACCACAATTTCTGTCCTGCCATTGAACCATTCTGCACCGCGGAGACGCCCTGCCGCACCTTTGCCGAGCACAAGAAGTGTCCGGCCCTCGGTCTCTCCTCCGTCCCAACGACAACGAGACCAGCAGGCGCGACGGGAGCAAGCCGAAGACCCTCACCCGGTACCAGCTCGGATTCTTCGCTTCGAGGAGTTCCCCCCACTCCGCCATTCCACGGAACAAGCGACTCGAGCAATGAGGAATGCGGAGCAATCAGCTCGGATTGGAGCCTGGCAAACGGCTCGCCGACCCTCGACTCCGATGAGGAGGCCCTCCGCGCCTTCAAGCGCGTCCGCCTCTCTCCCTCCTCTGACGGAGGATCATCTGACTCCTCTTGGACGCCCAGCCGGCCCAACCTTATGGACCGGATTTCGCCGCGCCCCACCGGCACCTCGTCAACGCCGCTCGCCAAGCGAATCTCCTCGCGAGCACCGACGCCCGAGTACGTCCCTCCCGACGCCTCCGACGACGAGTGCGACGACTTTGTCAGCATTGGGTCGCGGAGTGAATCACCTCTGGGAGATGATCCAGGACATGCTGGACCGTCCCGATGGTCAGGCATGACCGTCGATGACGATGAGGATGTTGGGTATGTCCCTTCCCATCCCTCTACACTAAACATCGCTAACTTATCTGCTGCGTCTTCGCGCGATAATATAGCCGCATGTAATATACTCTGCGATGATGTATTGTGTAGCAATAACAATTGTGTGCATTTGCTTTCATACTCTGCGTGCGCCGATTGTAAGGGAAAAGGAAAACCAAGCCAAGTCTTTTGGATGTGTGACTCTGGAGTGTCGTATCATTTCACAAATGATATAAACGACTTCATTGAGTATAAGCCATTCGATGTGCCGGTAAGGCTATCAACGGCAAATAACCACACCAACATGATTGGCGAAGGGACTGTAATCCTGAAAACCAAGAAGGATACCGTACAGATTACCGGAGTAAAGCTTGTGCCTGACATTAATATGCGGCTGCTTTCTCTTGGCCAGTTTCTGCAGAGCGACATGACTGCACTCTGCAATTCAGAGGCAGTAAGAGTGTTAACTGAACAAGGAGAACCGTTTTTAACGTTCACTCCTCGTGTATCGGGTGATACCATCTATGGTGTCCAGACCCTCCCCGACAAAGAAATAGAGGTTGTCGACATGGTCTATGCTCTGGATTACCAGACATGGCACCATCGTTTTGCTCATCCTTCAAAGGATGTGCTTCGACATGCTCGGAAACACATCTCCGGGTTTACACCCGTTGAGATACCCACCGAGGAACATATATGCCGAGGTTGCGCGCAAGGCAAGATGCCTTTGCGACCCTTTCCTACTCACCCTGTTCGCGCTGAAAGAGCGTTTGAACTTATCCACTCTGACATCAAGTCATTCCCAATCGAGTCGTATCACAAGCACAAATATGTGATAACGTTCTTGGATGACTACACTTCGTTTGCTTGGATAGTTTGCCTGCGCACAAAAGATGCGGCACTACCAGCAATTAAACACTTCATGGCAATGGTCAAGAACCAGTTCAGTTCGACCGTTGAGAAGTGGATGTCGGATGCAGGGGGAGAGTATAAGTCCAAAGCCTTGGACGACTACTTTAAAAGTAACGGCATTAAAGTTCTTCAGAGCGCACCCCACACGCCACAGCAGAATGGTCGTGCTGAGCGGTATACGCGCACTTTCATGGATAAGGCTGAGTCGATGCGCTTTGACGCTTGCTTGCCTGAATCCTGGTGGAATTTTGCTGTCGAGCATGCAACGCATGTATATAACAGAACTCCGATTGTGCGCCTAAACTGGAAAACGCCATATGAGTTTCTGTATGGTAGACCACCGCGAGTCGATCACTTGCGAGTGTTTGGATGTGGTGCATATGTTCACCTCCCCGCCAACGTTCGAAAGAACAAGATGTCACCTAAGTCTGAACTTATGATATATATCGGTGTTGCGGATGGTATGGAAACGAACTTCAAGTTCATGCGCCTACCCAACAATGTGATATTCACATCTGCCCATGCGTTGTTTGACGAGACTCTGTTCCCTAAGTGTGCGAAGCAAAAACAAACGAAAAATACGCGTATTGGAGGTCCGCGATCCAAAGACACCAACCACCCATTGGGTCAACCACCCATTCCTTGGGACGACGATGACGAAATTCCGTCGGCTCCTGTTCCCACTACAACTCCTGAAAAGGGGAAAGGCAAGGCGCCAGACGTGGCACCTGAGCTTCCTTCGACGCCCAAAAGAGAGCGGTCAAGGACTCCTAGCCCAGTACCGCCTGAACAACCATGGCAATCTCCAAGGAGATCCGGTCGTCTCAGGAAAGTACCGAAGCGAGAGGGCAATATATACGGTGAAAGGAAACATCCTGTTTCCCAATACAAGCAGATTGAGCGTGAACGCGCCTGGAAAGACTTAGTAGAGGGTGGATCCTCACCAGGCAAAGGCAAAGCGTCACACAAGGTCTCTCGGAAGCAAATAATAGAGAGCGAATTATCGCCTCCAGAGGACGAACCGGCTCCTGTGCCTAGTTTGCCACCTCAGACTCCGAGAAAAAGCGACGACCCGTCTGCACCAGAAACACCATTCACTGGCTATCGCGAAAGCGCCAGTAAAGCCCCATCCTCGGAATCTGATTCTGAAGGAGATGCTCGGTTAGCAAAATTATGCCAGGAGGGGGGAGTACAGTTCGTCGAAGCGTTGCTTTTGCGCGCATATCCACTATTCGGCGGAAATCCCAACCAGTCCAATGTAAAAGAATGGACATATCGCGATATTCAGCGGCTTAAACCTGCTGAGCAAAAGGAATGGCGTGCTGCATGCCGTGATGAGCTTGAAGCTCTCCGGAAGCGCAAGGTCTATGACCTGGTTGATCGCCCGCGAGACCGAAAGGTCATTAAAAACCGATGGGTCTTCGACATCAAATCTGATGGTCGAAAAAAGGCCAGGCTTGTAGCCAAAGGTTTCTCCCAGGTTGAAGGAATCGACTTCAATGAAGTCTTCTCACCTGTAGTTCGTTTTGAGACAGTGCGAATGATGTTTGCACTATGCGCACTTGAAAACTGGCAAATTCATGCCGTTGATGTGCGAAATGCCTATTTATATGGCAATCTCGACGAAGAAATATATATGGAGCAACCTGAAGGCTTTAAAGAGCCAGGGCGCGAAAACATGGTTTTCCAGCTTCGCCGCGCGCTCTACGGACTTAAACAGGCAGGGTTAGCTTGGTGGAAAGCCCTCGACCGGTCCATGGCCGACCTAGGCTTTAAACGCCTTGTGTCAGACGCTGGTATATTCGTCTACAACAAAGATGGCAATTTCTGCATTGCCGTAGTCTATGTTGACGATGC
>NW_006767433.1:538785-540427 GCF_000264995.1 Punctularia strigosozonata HHB-11173 SS5
GACATCAAATCTGATGGTCGAAAAAAGGCCTAGGCTTGTAGCCAAAGGTTTCTCCAGGTTGAAGGAATCGACTTCAATGAAGTCTTCTCACCTGTAGTTCGTTTTGAGACAGTGCGAATGATGTTTGCACTATGCGCACTTGAAAACTGGCAAATTCATGCCGTTGATGTGCGAAATGCCTATTTATATGGCAATCTCGACGAAGAAATATATATGGAGCAACCTGAAGGCTTTAAAGAGCCAGGGCGCGAAAACATGGTTTTCCAGCTTCGCCGCGCGCTCTACGGACTTAAACAGGCAGGGTTAGCTTGGTGGAAAGCCCTCGACCGGTCCATGGCCGACCTAGGCTTTAAACGCCTTGTGTCAGACGCTGGTATATTCGTCTACAACAAAGATGGCAATTTCTGCATTGCCGTAGTCTATGTTGACGATGCCTTCTTTATGGGGCCCAAGAACTCTCCTACCGTCCTAAGGCTTAAAAGAGCTTTCATGGATAAGTGGGAGTGTAGAGAACTCGACGGCAAAGAGTTCTTGCGCATGCGTATCACTTGGAAAGGCAACTGTGTCCACCTTGACCAGCGAGCCTACTTAGATAAAATACTGCAGCGTTTTGGTATGGAGAATGCGCGAGTCGCACCCACGCCGCTGCCAACTGGCTATTTGCCTAAGACCAATGAAGCACCTGTTGATCCGGTTCTTAGGAACCGTTTCCAGACCGTCACCGGATCGTTGCTTTATCTAATGATTGGCACTCGACCAGACATCGCCTTTGCAGTGACCGCTCTTGCGCGACACTCGGCCAATCCCTCTGAGGATCATCTCGCCAAAGCCTTATACATTTGCCGCTACTTAGTCGGCACCAAGGATTATTCCTTGAAGTATGATGGCGGCTCGGGACTAGGCTTTTTGGCATGCACTGACTCTGATTGGGCTTCAGACCCTAATTCAAGACGGTCGATCACAGGATACTTCATAAAATTGGCTAACGGGATAGTCTCCTGGACTTCACGAGCACAGAAAACTGTTGCACTGTCGTCTACAGAAGCCGAGTATATGGCACTCTCTGATTGCAGTCGCCAAATGCTCTGGATACGAGCTTTGTTCATGGAGCTCGGGTATAGGTTTAACCGATTACCCATCTGCGGTGATAACCAAGGATCGATATTCATCGCATCCAATGCGGTTACTGAGCGCCGCTCCAAACATATTGATGTGCTATACCACTTCATTCGAGAGCACGTCAATAAGGAGCTTGAGCTGTTCTACATCGAAGGTTCTGAGAACCCCGCAGACATGTTCACCAAGAACTTAGGACATGAAAAGTTCCTCAAGTTCAGGTCACAACTGGGCCTAGTGTTCGGTTGAAACCGTCATCCTCCCTGTGGCTGCATTTTTGCGCCATATCCGCTTACGTGCCTACCGTTGCACTCAGCGAGGGGGAGTGTTGAATTGGCGCTCTACAGCCACCGATTCACAGGCGCTGGCACAGCCCGCCTTGACTGCCGTCCTCGGCACAGCTGTATCTATTTCTGACACAATAGGCTGTGCGTTGCTACGTTCCACAGCCTTCTTTATTGTTCTATAGCTTAGCATGTGATTGCACCGCATAGCCACTCTCTGTAGTATATATACAGGCCTGTCT
>NW_006767433.1:540447-656985 GCF_000264995.1 Punctularia strigosozonata HHB-11173 SS5
CGCCGCTCCAAACATATTGATGTGCTATACCACTTCATTCGAGAGCACGTCAATAAGGAGCTTGAGCTGTTCTACATCGAAGGTTCTGAGAACCCCGCAGACATGTTCACCAAGAACTTAGGACATGAAAAGTTCCTCAAGTTCAGGTCACAACTGGGCCTAGTGTTCGGTTGAAACCGTCATCCTCCCTGTGGCTGCATTTTTGCGCCATATCCGCTTACGTGCCTACCGTTGCACTCAGCGAGGGGGAGTGTTGAATTGGCGCTCTACAGCCACCGATTCACAGGCGCTGGCACAGCCCGCCTTGACTGCCGTCCTCGGCACAGCTGTATCTATTTCTGACACAATAGGCTGTGCGTTGCTACGTTCCACAGCCTTCTTTATTGTTCTATAGCTTAGCATGTGATTGCACCGCATAGCCACTCTCTGTAGTATATATACAGGCCTGTCTGAGCGTTGCAATACAAGTCGCTTTACTTCTGTCCTCCACAGACTGAGACTTACCCAGACTCAACCAGGTGAGCTTGATGTCGCCCGCCACTGTGTGCGGCAGCGCAGCTTTCACAGGCGCATCATGACACCGCCACCACCCGCCTCGCCCCTTACGCATACTTCCTACAATCTGGCACTGACTGCAAGAGAAAAAAAACAGTGCCTTGCCAAAGACAGATCAATGCAGGAACAGTGTGATGAATATGATGTCCATCTGCATCAGTGCCCGCATTTGGGACAGCACACCGACGATGGCCATCCAGAAATGGCTGACACTGGTCAGCACGGTGCCAGCATCGATGAGCACTGCTCTGGCACTACTGTCACTGGCCAGCATCGATGCACATCGATGCGAATCAGTGAGCACCATACATGTCCATGTTTTTGTCCAATAACAGCCCTCAAAACTCCCGCCTCCGCCAGCTTCCGAGTCGCTCGAGCAAGAGAACAGTGGATGCTTTACACCGTCCAATTGCCGTGCAACCCGCTTAGTCAGACTCGTAAGAGGAAAGGAACCCCACTTAGAGTTAAGCTTTGCACCTCTTCCGTACCAACTCGTTCCGGCCTCAGGTCTCATGACGGCACACGCGACTTCCAGGTCCCAGCCCAGCTGCTGCGCAGCTTGAGCTCCTGCATAACATCCTATGTCTGCCCCATGGCCGTGGCGAACTTCAACTTAATGTGCACAAGAGGATATTCTGTATGCAAGGCACTGCACCCGCTAGATGATCATGCAGGAAGTGTATGGTTATGATGACTCTCGCTCTAATGGCAAGCGGTTGCGCGGAGACCCGCTTTCCGTCAATGTATTGCTTGACGCTCGCGGTGGTAAGTGTCCGAACCCCTTGACCTCCTGTCTCGATCTCTCACGAGGGGTTCCATTCTCGTCACACTAGCCATATCAACCTTGAGGGTTCGAAAACGAACCCTTGTATCTCCTCCTCTCTCTTCCCCCCTTCTGTGACTCACCATGAGCACCCCGCCGTCGTCCCTCAAGCAGGACTGGCTGCATACGCCATTCGTTCGGGTTGCTCTGCCATTCATCAACGGAGGCCTGGCAGGCATGACAGCAACCGCCATAATACAGCCCATAGACATGGTGAAGGTTCGACTACAATTAGCGGGATCAGCGGCGGACTCGGTCGCAACCGGTGGTGCCATGGCGGTGACCCGGCCCACGCCCTTTAGCATCGCCCGCGAAATCGTTGCGGCTGGCAAAGTCCTCGATTTGTACACCGGCCTCAGCGCGGGACTGCTCCGGCAGGCCGTATACACCACAGCACGGCTCGGCTTTTTTGACACGTTTATGAACGCCCTTACAGCTCGGGCCGCTGCCAATAACACCTCTGATGCATCGAAGGCTGGGATCGGTTTTGGAGAGCGCGCTCTGGCGGGTCTGGCGGCTGGTGGCCTCGCTGCGATGGTTGGGAATCCTGCTGATCTCGCTCTCATCCGGATGCAGAGCGACGGACTCAAACCGGCTGGGGAAAGGTTTGATCATCTTTAGCCTTGAAGACACGGGACTATTGCTGATCTGTCGCATGTAGAGCCAATTACAAAGGCGTATTCGACGCGTTGCTTCGCATCTCCCGAAACGAAGGCATTACAGCCCTTTGGGCAGGTTGCACGCCGACCATTGTACGCGCAATGGCGCTGAACTTCGGGCAACTCGCGTTCTTCTCTGAAGCGAAGACGCGTCTCAAACAGCTCGCAGAAAGCCAAGCTTCTAAGAGCGTCGAGCCGTCTAGCATGACTCCCAAGGAGCGGCGTCTTCACGAGTTGAATCGCACTCGTGCCCGGTACGGCCTCCCGGAAAAGGGGTCATGGCTGGCAAGCCCGCAGACCCAAACTCTGGCCGCCTCAGCCATCGCTGGGTTCTTTGCGAGCTTCTTCAGCTTACCCTTCGATTTTGTGAAGACGAGGTACGTGCCGGTTCTGATATGGCACTATTCATACTCAACGCCGATACCCATAGGCTCCAGAAGCAGACCAAGGTACGTGGTTACTGTCATGACACCCCCCTATTACTGAGGACGATCTGCTGGTAGCGTTCCGATGGCTCCTTGCCATACAAGTCCATGTTCGACTGTTTCCGGAAAGTTGCGCGTGATGAAGGCTTGCTACGGTTCTACCGAGGCTTTGGAACATACTACGTCCGCATTGCGCCTCATGCGTGAGTCCAAATGTTCTCTCATCGGATATGATCTTTAACAGCATGGTGATAGGATGGTGACCCTGATTGTGGCCGATTACCTTGGCTGGATTACGAAATAAACTTCTAGAACTGCGCTGAATTGAGCGTCTTGCCGAGGATTGCTAAATCTAGATGCGAAGGAAAGGTTTCCTAGAGCACGATTGGCTGCATCTGCTTCTCGACATTGCGACCCGTCCACAAGACCCTTGATCTCGACCCTGGGTACGATCTTCGTGTGTGCTCTTGTTCAGAACCTTAGTCCTCTTAAAGGGGCTTTTCCTATGTATAGTGTTCCAGTTTCCCAATCACGACCTACCCCTGAGTTGTTTTCAGGTTCCAAATGTATCATTTACCCCGTTATTTAGTTCATTCGTGTTCGTACCATGGCTGCTTGCAACATATGTTGTACATCATTTGCTCAAACCGCTATTGTGACATTATGTTCGTTTTCTCGCATCGGGAAGAATCGCTGATTCCCTCAGAGAGGCAAAGCAATAAGAATAAATCAGGGACTAGATCTCCCAGCCGCATAATGAAATCCAGAAACTACCACAGCTTTCTCGGCAGTATGGCTGGGACTCATTGCTTGCCCGAGTGCATTTCAGCAAAGGCCAGCCGAACCTCTTTGAGGAACGCAAAGAGGTCCCGACTTTCGTTCAGGTCGTCGAGTAAGTTAGGCAGTGACGGTAGATGCGGCGTCGACGTGAGCACTATTCATGTCGGTAAGATAAGGCAAGGAAGAACCAACAGGGCCCCCGTACCTCGATACGATCTCTCACTAACGTCCAAGACGAAGCTTGCTTCGTTGTCTTTGTAAACATCAGCAAAGCGGAAAAGCAGCTGATCGGAATCGATGCCCTCGCAGAAGCAACCAAGTACTTGTCCGAAATCCGCAAGTTCCTGCTCAAGCGAGGTAGCGTGGCTTGCGAGCAGTTGTCGCTCGTTGCTCTGCTCTGAGTCACTCGATAAATTGCTACCACGGCTGAACACGAAGTTGTACGTACCTCGTTGGAGATTGGACGTCACCGCACTGCGTTGCCCAATTTCTTCATCCAGATGCATGCATTTCTCCTTGATCGACGCGAGCTGGCGCCGCAGCTGAGCCACAATCATTTCCGATTCCTTCTTCTCGTCCTGTTCACGGCTCAGTTCTGAGCGACCACACATCAACGATATGGAAGAGATCGCAGTGCAGCTAATCAGCGTACCGGATATGAGTTCAATTTCTTTCACTTTGCACTGAGTCGTCTCCGCTTCCATGTGCTTCATTTCTTCCTCGCCGCGTTTGGTCTCATCAACATGCTCGTTTCTCCGCCTTATTATCTCGGCAGCAGCACGATTCGCATAATCATCGACTGCACGCAGAAATAAGTTTGTCGCGTTATCGTGTTGTTCTAACTTGAGGTCGATTCGTGGATTCTGCTGGGTCAGGACTGTCGCGAGGTTGAGATGAGGCGTCCGGCTAACGCGGGACATGGCAAGACGCGTTCTCCACGTGACCGGATCGCGCTCGTGGTTTGGGGCGTGGCACCGACGATCGATCTGTCCTCGCTCCCAAACCAACCACTGAAGCGGCCCAAACGCAACTCGGATGGCTGCTGCGAAGAAACAGGACGTCTCGGGGCTACCTAATCAGAAGAATCCTCTGTATGATGTCCGCATGGACACCGCAAAGGGACTTCCTCCCAGCGGCTACGATGTGCATATGAACACGGCCAAAGGATACACCATGGGCGGCGATATCTATATGGACACTGCACGGCAGGGAACAACACTCAAACCTGGCGGTTTTCAGCTCTGGGAACGCGAGTTGATCGATAGCCCAGAAGTAAAGCGCAAGGCCACAGTTGCCCAACTATGTGAGCATCCTTGGTGTGATTTATCCAATCATGCCACGTTATATGCACATTCCTTACACGGCAATTGAACTATTTGTTGTGCGCGTTGACGGATCATAAGGCCATCGTTCATTACGACGCCGATCACGAGCATTCACTTACCTCATTGCTCCCTCTAGATTTCCTCGATTACTACTTTCACCTCCTCGGGTATATCTCAGCGCGCAAAGAACGACGAAAGGCCTTCGACGCATCCACCGCCGCTCGCAATGTATCCTCTGCTGAATACGCCAAGGAGTTCAAGTCATACTGCGGTCGTGAACGGGTGGTGTTGCGCAAGCGTCGCACAAAACTCAAAGTCGAGCAATTCCACATCATCGCTCAAGTTGGTCAGGGTGGGTATGGAGAAGTGTACCTTGCTCGGAAACAGGAGACTGGCGAAGTTTGCGCGCTGAAGAAGATGAGGAAGCGAACGCTAGCGAAGATGGACGAGGTGAACTCGCATTATATCGCGCAGTGAACTCCTTTGTTCACTTGAGTGACCCATCAGATCCGTCACGTCCTTGTGGAACGTGATATTCTCAGGGCGACCCAAACGCCGTGGCTCGTCAAGTTATTGTACGCCTTTCAGGACCCAGAACACGTGTATCTGGCCATGGAATACGTACCAGGTGGCGATTTTCGCACTCTCCTTAACAATTCAGGGGTTCTGAAGGAAGAACACGCTCGGTATTACATCTCCGAGATGTTTGCATGCGTCAACGAGCTGCACAAGTTGGGGTACATTCACCGAGACCTCAAGCCGGAGGTAACTCTTTCCTGCGCAACTTTGCGAAATCTACCATCTGCTCACTGTGTCATGCAGAACTTTCTAGTTGATGCTAGCGGCCATGTCAAGCTCACCGACTTCGGTCTCGCCACAGGAGCGCTCAACCCGCGCCTGATTCATAACCTGAAGGACAAGGTTTGCGTTACCTGCGATTGTCGTGCAACAGCGTGCTAACCACTATACCTAGCTGGACAAGGTCAAAGACAATGAAGTAGTTCAGCGTTCAACCCTCGAACGGCGATCCATCTATCGATCCATGCGCGCAGCTGATGCTCGCTATGCCGACTCGATCGTCGGTTCACCGGATTACATGGCCCCTGAGGTCCTCCGCGGGAAACCCTACACCTACTCGGTCGACTACTGGTCGCTGGGATGTATTCTGTTCGAGTTCTTGGCAGGCTTCCCGCCGTTCAGTGGCGGTACCCCGGAGGAAACATGGACGAACCTGAAAAACTGGACGAAGGTGCTTCGCCGGCCAGAGTACGACAAACCTGAGGATCTGATTTTTAACTTAAGTGATGTTGCGTGGGACGCTGTCACCCGGTGTGTCCCAACTCTCAGGCATTCAGAATCTCAGGTCTTATCAACTAATTATCTTCGGGTGCAGCCTCATCGCGCACGCCTCCGTTCGCTACTCTTCCCTCGAGCAGATCGAAAAGCATCCCTTCTTTGCCGGCGTAAAGTGGAAGGACCTTCGATCAATTCAAGCTCCGTTCATTCCGGCGCTTGATTCCGAAATCGATACGGGCTACTACGACGATTTCACGAGTCCGGAGGACATGGCCAAGTATGCTGAAGTCAAGGAGAAGCAGCGCAACGTTGAGCGTGTGCGCGAGAAGGAGGAACCGTTCAATCGCGGGGTCTGGGTCGGGTTCACGTTTGGCAGGCATGGTGTCGGACTGAATGCCCGTGGCATGGGCGGAGGCAGCAACGAGGAAGGCACATTGACTACAATGTTCTAATTTTTGCTCCTGTCTGGCTTTTGTATTTGTATGTGGTTGAGGCAGTCCGTGGTACCTATACCCTCAGTTGTATCTAGATAGGTTGTTTTGCATGCTATCGATATCAAGTTGTTATACACTGCATATGTTGTGAACGGCATGGCGGGCAAGTCTGTGCCGGAAGACCGGGATACCAGAACAGAATGCAAGACGCGGATCCTGCAGATCACAGTATGTGGACGGGGGACTTACGGGGACACCCGTTTCAGCGTGTATCTACACGTGAATGTATACATGATGCCACAGGATGCCACTTTAACTCTCATTCTCTTCCTCGTGTTTCCGGCATCTAGATCTCCTGGCTCAGAAGCAAAGCGTTGGCATCAAAGTGTTGCTCTTCAATGGCGAGTCGACTAGCTACGGAACCCAAGTAAACGCAGAGCAACGCGAGCACCGCGGACGAGCGATTACAATGCCGACAAGAACGCGAGTACACTAAGAGAGACTGCCAAGCTATCCTATGAGTACCTTGAAAATGATCATTGTAACTAAAGAGGTCGTGCGGGGGGATCTGGCCATGACCCTTATGTGTCGCGGATGATAGTGCTGATAAATAGGCGTGGGTATGTTTGCCTGGCACGAGCGCTGGAAATGATCGTACCTTCTTCAACAACAAATGCAGATCGGGCATACCCCAGGATACCTGCGACTGACAGCAGGGACATCGGAGGCGCTGGGGATTTCGTCTCTCGGGGTTGGTGTGCAACACAACGGGTCGGCAGCAACAAAGCCGACGGCGGCGAGGAGAACAGCAGTGCAAGCGAAGATCTGCATCGTCCTCATGTTCGGGGTGAGGGGCGCGAAGTCTGTGAGTAGTTTGTCGCGACGGATTGGTGTAATCGTTGGGGACTCGTCGCCTTTTATGCACACTATAGTGGCCTCTTGTGCACTCACGGATGCTGATCGTACCTACTCTCGGTCTGATCTCTTGACATGCGACCGCATGCCAGTCTGCAGCCAGTCAGTCGCGCGCTGTCAAGAATTCAACGCAAACGCAAGACAGTGAGCCGTGGCATCTGGGAAGTGTTTCATCTGACGGGAGGGGTGTATTAGAGAGCCAGATTCCTTACCTGCGAACAAGCACCGGAAGAGAAAAATATTCTGATTCCGACCGCGACATCGATATGATTGTGTTACGCTGTCGACTGCACGAGTGGCGTACGTGCAGCGCAGCAACCGACTGTTCCGCTACCGGGACCTCGTCGGCAATCTACCTACCTACCTAACTTGTGCGTGCGCGACTTGCGGGGCGCCGAAGGTCCTAAGATCGCATAACGACCATTCCGAAGGCGAGGTTACACTCTCCTCGTCCGCTGTATGCATCGAATAATTATCATTCGTCTACGAACTGCTGGTAACACGGCGAGCTCTCGCACGTTGCACCTTTCTTATCGGCCTGTTCGGTAAAAGCCGATATGCCGACGTACTCGGCCAGTTGAGCTCCTATCTTCCTCCTTTTACGTATACTGAACCTAGGCAAATCACCGTACTGTACCATGTCAGACCCTGATTCCTGACATTTCTCCGGACTGGGGGAAGGGTCCAGGCCGTCAAGGGCTACAAATCAACCCGTGGTATCCTCCCTTAGTGTGTATATAAGTTCACATTCATCTCCGTGACCCGTGCTTGTTGACCGAAGCTCCTATGTTATACCTCATACCGCGCGTCGTATCTGTATATCATATTATGTTTTCATACTTTTGTTCATCCTGTCCCCTTGTGTCTTGGAGACGCATCAGACCACGAGGACCAACCATGATATCAAGGAGAGTAACCTTTTGGGTAGATATCTGAAGCTCCGGCCTAGGCACGGATGCACTTTCCACGGCCCCGAACGAATCCTCACCATCTCATACGCCCGGATGGATGAGTATGGCTTAACTATAAAGCGTTCTATTCGTCATCTCATCTCAACTCATCAATATACAGTCGTAGGGTAAGAACGAATTGGCATATGGCCGCACAGAGGTCGAAGTTCAAGTGCCCGTAAGCGTTGGAGACAAAGGCAGTGCGAAGCCCATTCCATCTCCTCCTTCCATCTACACCTCAATTCTGAGAACGCTCACTCGACGTTAGCTGTGGCCACGCGGTCACGGAGGGTATCAGCCTGATAAGTCGAGGCAGAGTCAGGACGAGTAGACACCTGCTGCTTGCTTAGGACAGGCTTGAAGGCAGAGAAATACAGAGTTTGGGCACCCTAAATGAGAAAGGTAGTTGAGTATCTGTACGCGCGGAGATGACGTCAACGGAAACCTACGCGGAAGGCGGGCAGCTGGAGCCAGATGACGAAAAGGCTCTTGAAGGCGAAGTACCATGGGAAATAGTACAGGACGACCCGGAGGCAGAAGGACTCGAGGAAGTTAAAGAATCCAAAGACAACCCAGTAGGTCAGCCATTGGACGTCATCCTGCGCGCCGGGGGACTCGATAGCGCGAACGGAAAGGTAAGCAGGGAGGGCAAATCCAACAAGGTTGGAAGTAGGAGCAGCGAGGGCGTTGAAGGTGTGTGAGAACGCAAGAAGCGCGACGGCGCCGAGAGCGATGTAGGTCTTGGGGACCTGAGTGCGCTGCTCAACGGCATTCATGACGGGGTATTTAGACAGCTGCAGAGCGCGCATATCAGCACGATAAGATGTTGCGATATGTCAGTCCACTGTACCTCCTTGTCGAGCTGAGCGAGGTAATAGTTCGTCTTGTCCTTGGCCTGCAGGTACGTCGGGTGAGACTGCACCTGCGCTTGGACATTGTTGATTCTCTCGCCGGTAGACATCTGAGCTGTAGGTGAGCATAACCAAATGACTGCGTGTTAGGAATGCGCACTGTTGTCGTAAAGAGGTGTACGGTCGTTGTCGTGTGCGGTGGGGGGTGTGAGTTGGCAAAATGCGTGACGACCGAGCTTGCTTATATCGTGCCGAGGTTTCCCACGACTACGTCAACCCAGGCCGTGCCTCGCGTGCTCCGCATCTCCTGCCAGCGCCATGTCCCTCACACATTCCCAAGTAGAGGTCGGTCCCGGCTGTTAGCCTCCAGCCAACCTTTACTAACTGCGGTGAACGACAGGCTCTACATCGCGGCCTGCCGCCCTTCAGCCCGAGCGTGCCAACTGAGCTGCTGCCCTACCTCGCGTTCGTACTGCTGGCAGCGACATTCGGGCTGGCTTTCTACTTCTCCACGTCAGTATTTGCTTTCTTGCTCCGCACTCGTCATCCTCTGACACGCTGCCCGGATTTGTATATTACTGTGCTTTACATGTCGCCTGGACCTTTACCTCGTGCTAATGATTGTCGAATGGGACCAACAGCCTGCCCAAAGCTACTGTCCCCGCCCGCGAGCTCGCCGTCGCATCCCTTGCCAGTGTACTGGGTGGCTTCGGCGTGGTTGCTCTCTTTTGCAGCGTTGGTGTATACGTGTAGCGCAGCAATACATACGTCTTTTTCATCCAGACATTCTGATCGCGGTCAACACGAGTGTTTCTCGTGCAAGCTGTTGATCATGTATGCGGCGCCTGTCACTGTCAGATCTTAATATGATGTGATTACTTGCTGGAGTGGGATATACACATCCCGGCTTGTGCCAGACTACATGGTCCGCTGCATTCATCGCCCACATCGCCTAACAAACATGCCACGAGAGTTCATAGGCGAGGTGAGTATCCTCGATCCTTTGACGCTTACATTTCTTCTCTTCACATCCTGATATCAACAGCGGAAAAACACTCGATATCTTTGTGTACAGTGATTTCAGCGAAATGAGACCAATGACATTACGGCATACCAAGGAGGGGGGACGGTGGCCTGCTGAAATGAACCTCATCAACAGCGCGGCCAATACCCGGCCCGTCCGCGAATTATTTGAGCAATTCAGATGCGCCCATGACCATGTCTCATGTTTCATGCCAGCCCCAGGTCCTAGAATCACGTTTGATTAGCCAATCACGCTTCATCCACGCAGCAAACTGGCCTTCTCGATCATCCTCCTAGCAATAGGATGGAATGCGTCCTTCTTCCCCACAAACGCGTTCCTCGCCAATTCAGCATCGACCTTGTACACTGCCCTCATCACAGGCCTGCAGAACTTCATCCGGCCCTTCACCACGCCTGTTGCGTCGTCACCGACAACCCATTTCGCTGCCTCGGGCGCGTACTTTTTGGCAACTTCGGGAGCACCGGCGCCATCCGGGACGTCCAGCACGAGCTGGTACCACCGCAGTCTGATTTCAGCATTTCCCGTAGTCGAGAACTTGTACACTTTGCCAAGGTGGACGAGGTGCGAAGTCGGAAGCGCAGGATACTCTCTCAAGCGGGAAAGGAAGACGACTGTGTGATTCACGGAAGTGAGATAAGAGCGTATGAGCCCAGAACAAAATGATGATACCTTTCTGGTTTGAGTCAAAGGACCTAAGATCCTCCTCCTTGAACTTGAGCTCCGACACACTCAAGTTCCGTGCCGCGTCCCACTTCCCAGCAAGATCATACGCCTGCGTAGCCAACGACTCGTCGTACGTGAGTTCCACAGGCAACTGTAAGCCCTCGCCATAGAGCCATCCCTGTAGTCCGGATATTTGGTGAGGTGAGATCGCGATGGATACGGAGAAGGACCAACATTCCAATCAATCTGGTCCAATGCTTCGATCTTGTCCTTGCCTTGTTTAGCCCAGTATGCATATAGATGATCCTTCCACTGCTCAGTCGTAATAGAAGTGCCTTGGAAAGTTTTGACATAATCCCGAACGTAGGGCAGGAAGGCATCAAGGCCGCCAAGAGTACGCTCTGATTGACGGCTGTCAGCAACTACAGCTCAATCGGAAAAGAAAATGCCCAACCAAGGTGAAGGATGAAATTTGCTCCCTTCTCATATGGTACGGATGAGTACGCATTGTCAGGATCCTCGCCGTACTCGAAGTCGATAACAAGTCTCTGATACTTCGGGCAGTCCTTGTACTCCTTCAGCGACTCTTCCAACCTACTTCCCAATCGATTCAGTGGTTTCGAAGATGATGAACGAGGGCGCACTGTTTGTTGCCAATGATATAACTGAAGCCCCTGTGGGCGGGAGAATGGAGCTTTTCCTGAAGAACGCGCTCAATGTAGTTTGTCCAACCTTCATTGAGCCAGAAATGCGTTGCATGAGCATGAGTCACCTAGGCCAACGTTAATTATGCGGGAAACTCGCGTATTATCGTAACGCACCCCGTTACCAAACCAGGAATGAGTAGCCTCATGGACGACGACGTCAACCAAGGTACGATCACCGGTGAGGAGTGCTGTGACTCATTAGTTTTACTTCTTCCTGAAACAGGCGCGAGACGCTCACTGGGTGTCAGGAAAGTCAAACAGGCATTCTCCTAGGACCGGATGAGTCGACTACAAAGATAATAGGGGGTGGCACGCACCATTCCTCCGTAGGGGAACGAAGGCGGCAGCACCAGTAAGTCGTATACGCCGAACCGATACGGTAACACCAATTCTTCCTCAGCAGCCAGATATCTATGTCATGGTATAGGGTGCATCTTATGAGGTCGTTGGCAAATGTGAGGTAATCAATCTTACCGCGCAGTGTCTTCGCTGAATTCCCAGTACGCAGCATCAATGAGTTCCGGTTCAGCCCAAATACCAGTGGTCCATTTCTTGCTTTCCGGTTTCGGGAGAGCGCGATATCGTACGTTACCCGATGCAATGGCGAGAAGGTACGAGGGTATCGGAACAGGCTGCGGCATGGGGTGAAATTGAGTCCCCACTCGACTGCCGACAGTGGACTCGCCTGGTCGTAGACATACGTCACAGTTTCCTTCCCGATCTCCTTGCCATCATGCGGAGGCCCGTCTGAAGGAGGGGAAACACGCCGAGCGGACATGAGCACAGGAAGCGTCGATGCGACTCGTGCACTGTAGGTCTATGATGCTTTCAGTCAGATTGAAGAACGATCCTTTCTTTGCACCGACAATTTTGACGGAGGGGGTGTCTACATCCGGCGTTATCACCGGGGTGAATGAACTGCAACTCGCGTAAACCAACCTTGAACTGGCGCCAATGATCGAGCGTAGATGGGCTGGCATTGCGAAAAGAGGTAAGGGAAGGCTTTGCCCTGCGTGGCTCTGTTACGATGAGCTGTCTGTCCTTCATGGATGCAAGGATCACTCACTCCTTTCCCAGCCACTGTAACGCCGGGCACGCATTTGTGGTGCGATAGTATATTTTGACCTCGACAGTTCCGTCTTCCGTCAAGACGACACCAGGCGGGAGCGAGACATGCAACGCGGAACCCATGACATTGTGGGGTTCGTCCAGATGGTGATCAGCAGGTTTCGAGTCAACCTCTGCTCGTTCCACACTCAGGTCCAAGGTGTCGAACCTAAGGTAGGAAGTCAGCTCGCGCTACGATGGTGTTCGTGCATGCTGATGCTTACACGACCTCCTTGACACTAGCGTCCTTGACACGGAGTGTATGCGTAGCGTGGCCACTTATGATTTTCTGGGAAAAATCGACAACCCAGACTAAAGCAATATGCTCGGAAAAGATCGCAGCGTAATTGGACTAGTGCAATTGTCAGAGCGCTTTCAAGTAAGGGCAACATTCATTCAGTCACCTGCGATGTAGGATCGGACATGAGTACGACAGAACGAGCGTTTAACCAAGGATGGATTTGTGCTTGCGGTCAATCAGATCGGCCCGAGTCTAGGTGGTAAACGCATGCTGCTGCACTCAGCACTGTGGCCGGGCGGTGACGATGAAGATTCACCACGTGACGCAATCCACCAAAATATTCTAGTTTGACATACATTACATCTTATCAGTCCACTGTTGCAGACTCTGTATTTCCGCTTTGCTCGTATATTGTCGAGTAGAGAAACGGAAGATGTACTCAAGCACTCCGACGTCTCGTTCTTGGACTGGCCAAGCGACACAACAACCTAGTACCAGGCCCCGAACTGCCCAGTCTCGCCCTGGTACCGGGCGTCCCACCACATCAGCCTCTGAGCGGTGCAACGGCTCCTGGGCTGCTGCGATCCTGGAAGGTCGAGGCATCGCCCGCGAAGTCGGTTTGGCAGCTCTGGAAAGAGATACAGGACAAGTTATCCTCGTTCAGGTTATGATTTTCCCGTCCTTCGACACTCTACCTTTACCGAGGAGCTGCATATATGCGTACCGGATGCTCATATTTGTCTATTCTCCAGTTCTCGGATACCCAGACATATGCCAAGACGCTGCACCAATTATGTATACGATCACCGTCTGTTCTCCTAGTTCCGGATACATCGCTCTCCGCCGGAGATGCGAGCTTTGCATCTGGATTCAGAAAACCCCCAGTCACCTCTATTCTTGTTCGACTTTTGGAAGAAGAGTTCTCGGTTCCAATAGAACCCGTGATGAGGAAGTACTGGAACGATACGGCAGGTAAGGTTCCAATGAACGCGGGCACTTTCTCCTCCCTCCGGTGTCGCACGGAGTCACCAAGAATTATTGGGCCCATTCTCTTGCTGTGAAAGCTACCGATGAATGCTAAGGTGGCCACTTCAGGTCTCGACTTCGTCAAACAACTCTGCGTAGACGACGACGAGAGGGCAGCAATCATTATGGCAATCTTAAACAAGTAAGTAATCGACTTGTGCTGCATATACATCACGCATATAGCCTGTTATGCATACAGGTATGTGATGCTGACGCTTTGTAATCTCACTCAGATACTATGCCTTGTCAGCAGTATCTGCGCTGTTCAAGTACTGCGAAACCAAGTTCAATACGCGATACGCTGCAGCTTCGTTACGCATTCGGTCTGTTGCGTCCATGCCATCTTACTTCATGGCTGATCCCATCCATCGACAATGGATATGCTCAGTTATTTACCCTTTGAGGGAACGATGATGATTGATTCGGACACGGTGCGAAACCTCGAGCTGGCGTGCAACATGACATCGAAAAGATCGGCTCATTCATTATTCGGGTAAGAAAATCTCCTCGTGTAGTATTCGTCGTCTCATGATCAAATATACAGCATTTTGAATCACACGAACACTGCGATGGGAGCCAGGTTGCTCAGAGTGAACATTTTGTCACCTTCCACTGGTACATAACCCAGTCCACTACCAAGTTCGGATACGCTGATTGTCCGCAAAGTACAAGATCTAATTGAAACTAGACTCAATGCTGTCGAAGGTCAGCATGTACCAGAATAGACCGACAATTAGCTCACATCATCACAGAGCTGATAAATTCGGAGGATAAATTCACGGCCGTCCGAGATGCGCTGAAAACCATGCATAAAATGGATTTCGACAAACTGATCACTTCAGTGCGTTCTCCCCGATGTAACAAACAACATCTTCTCACATTGCGTGGCATAGCTTGCGATTTCCGAGGCCCGAGAGCTCACAACGTCCGCGAAGGTAGCATCTACGAGAGTTTCCGAAATGTTGAACCTGCGAAACTTGGTGAAAAGTCTTCCTCTACTGCAAACGGCCCTCGCGGGTAGTAGAAGCCGACTGCTTCAAGATATCTATGAGGTAGGGATGAATGGTCCGCGATACCAGAACGGAGTGACAATTCTCTGCCAGTTCGTATCCGACAAGCGGTTGGGTCAAATTGAAGACTTGGTCCGTTGCAGCTTGAACGAGGATGCTGCGCCATTGAAAGTGAGAGTATATTCTCGACCGAAAGCATACCGTTGAAGAAGTATCTAGGGAGGATTAGGCGCCATCAACTCGCGCGTTTATGCTGTGAAGGTCCGTCATGATGACGACTCTTGAGCGACCTTTTCGTTGACACGGGAGCATATACAGGCAAATCACAACCGACTGCTTGACGTTGCCAGGGAAACATACAAAGAGAATGTCGGCGACATCTTCCAGCTGAAGAGGCTGATGTCGGAAGAGCACGGTCTTGCATTGACACTGGTATACCAAGAGTCTGGATTTGTGTTTGCACTGCAGAAAAGCGAGCTGGAAGGGACCGACAAGCTGCCGAAAGACTTCGTTAATGTCATGGTCCAGAAGGGAAGATATCTCTTCTCGAGTATGGAGCTGGTATGAGTGTTCACGCTCGCTAAGCGGTGATACCTTCACTTGCAATGCGACGGCAGAAAAAGAGGAATGCAAGAATGAAAGACGCACTCGACGAAACTTTGATCCTCAGCGACGCGTAAGTATCATGGAACCTGCCTGCCCGGGGTTATGACATTGTTTCGCAGAATCATACAAGATCTCGTGTCTGCTATACTTGTCAACATCGGGGCCTTATATAAGGCATCGGAGGCAATGGCTCAGATTGACATGCTTTCTGCGTTTGCACATGTGTCCATTCGTGAGTAAGCAGGATCATCGGCATTGCTCATGGTTAATGCCCTACAGTTCGAAACTATGGTGAGAGCATTTTAGAACGACGGTCTGCACGCAGGATTGAGACAGCCGTACCAGTTCGGCCTGAGTTCACTGGTACGCTTGCTGTCAAGGCGGGCCGCCATCCGATATTGGAGGGCGTACAAGCAGCGGGAATGCTTGTCCCGAACGATGTGTACTGTTGCGGCGCCACAACCTTTCAAATGGTTCACGGGCCGAAGTGAGTCATTTTGGCTGTTATGAATGTCACTAGTTGGAGCAGGGATAGCTCACATACTGATCAGCATGTCCGGGAAGAGCACCTATCTGAGGCAGATAGGACTGCTAACCATCATGGGAATGGCAGGAAGTTTTGTTCCGGCCCAATACGCTAGTTTTCGGTGAGCGACTCCATCCTGCAGTATTTATCATACTGTCATACTAACTCCGATTCCTTTTACAATCTGTAGGGTTCACGACGCTCTTCTCACGAGGCTATCGAATGACGATGACGCGGAGAAGAGCTTGAGTACCTTCGCAAATGAGATGGCCTCCTCGGCAATGATACTCGGCGAGGCATAATTGCAGTATCCTGGAACCTTGACCTTACCTTACTACCTTGACCTCTAGGGCTGGCAACGGCTGACTCCTTGGTGTTAATCGATGAACTGGGTAGAGGCACGTCCCCAAGGGACGGCGTGGGTATTTCGCATGCCATCGCAGAAAGCCTTATCAAAACCAAGGTTCGCCGACTCCTGTCCACTGCAATGCCGACTAATCGCGTCTTAGTGTTTCACTTTCTTCGCAACGTAGGGTTTGCTCAAGACCTTGACCCCCTCTCCTCAGCTGAAGACCGCCAATAGGCATTTTCACGAACTAACGATGACGCTCTCAAGGCAACCATCCGTTGTGAAGTGAGCATCCGGATAAAGTATGCTATACTTGATACTATACATTTAGCAGTCTTCACCTATCGGTGCAACGAAACCGCCGCAGCAACGTCAATTTTGGCATGACCTACCAATATAAGTGGGTATTTCGGTGTCCCCTCCTCTGCGTTCTGATTCCTCCGACAGGATCTTGGATGGTGCAGTTGGGGATTACGAGCATTACGGTGAGTCGCACTGACCTCGTTGGTGACGACGTTGATCCTCGGATTAGGACTTGATCTTGCCAGGCTCGCCGATCTACCGCCCGATGTCATCGACGGAGGTCGTGCAGTGGCTGTCCAGCTCACAAAACGCCAACTTCAGTTGGAAGAGCAAAGCCGCACAACCAAGATTTTCACGAAGAGACAATCCCTGCTTAAGGTATTTTGTCAGATGCGACTCGGATGCTGTCAGCGCCTCGCGAGCATCGTGATCTACTTCAGTATCGAATGGTCTGATATGTTCTGAAACATCTGACCGGTTTCGTTCTGCACAGTTGAAAACCCAGCTAACACAAGCTCTGGAATACTCGGCTTTGCCGGATGGAGAACTTGCAGCTCACCTGTCTCGGTTGCAGAAGAACATTGCCGACACTCTCAGACGCAATCTCTGAAATGCGGCTATACGCTGGATGTGCCCTGGCCCCATCTTTTCCCCCTTGCGCACAGCTGTACGCGAGGCAAAACCATGGGGTCCAGTGCCAGGGTCTCGGACGCGTCTCCTGATATGCATGTCCCTCGTGATTGATGTACGTTACCAGTCACTGGGTGGAGACTTGCGACGATCGGTTTAGAAATGACACGATATAATTGAGTGTAACGATACAATGGCGCTCTGAATGCGGAATACTATGAAAGGCTGGATCCTCATACGAGATGCTGAATGTCGTTTGGAAGATTAGCTTCCACTACTATTGATCGGTTGCCCGTGATTCCGCTGTCGATGATAGCTGGCTTCACGCGATGCTCGATATCTAGGCATCACCTCCGATGGAATCGCCTTGGAGAAGAGGTGCGATTAGTCGGATTGGCTTGGTGAGCGTGACGAGCGTGACGTTGCTGCGGTATATTTACCGGAGCACGACGCGTGTTCCAGGCACTCTCGTATTCCATTTCAAGCCGGGTAGAGACGCTGGCTGGATGGGCAACATCTGCCTCCATGCGACGCCTCTTGACGGCGACACGGCCCGTCTCATGCAGGTCCGCGTCTGTGTCTGATCTTGGTTGCTTGCGCTGTTCGTAGGCAAATGAAAGGGGCTCGCGAAATCCAGTGCTTGTGAAGTATCTGATCTCGCCCTGGAGGCATGTTGGTAAAGCTACTTGGGGCGCAACGGAAAAGATATGAGGAACTTACTGTCTTAACAGTGCATTTCTGAGCTGTATGAGCTTCGGGGTATCCACGAGGCCGACTCTCGTGATCAGTCGCCGTTGGATGCTGTTGCACGGTCGCTTGAGGCGCTGGATGGTACTGGGAGTGACTGAGATTTGAAGACATCCGGAAGTCGTTGGCTCCAGGAGGGTCGTAGTATGACAATGTATCGTACGGCAGCGGGAGAGGCCATGAGCCCGGGTTCATCCAGCTTTGGAAGACGGAAGACATGTATAAGGCGGCTGGCCAGTATTTATGAAGTAGGAATGTGTTGAGATCTGACTGAGGTGCAGGAAAGCGAAGATGCGAGGGCAAGTTCGATTGAGTCGTAGGAGCCGCGTTATTGTAGCCCTGTTCTGGGCCGGTTCCACAGTGACCTCGCGTCGAAAAGTTGGCGGTGATATGGTTTGCGTAGAAAATTGTTTCTGCGTATGGTTGTCTGTGCAGATGGCGGTTAGCCATACAACCCTGGTCGATGCAATATTCACATACAGTAATTGATTGCGGGCGAGGAAAGAATTCGAGGGTGCCATGGAGTACTCATCGCGATCTAAAATTACGGCCTGCACGCTATAGTCTGTCCCCGTGCGAGTGTCAACAGTAAGACCTTTTGCACGAGCGACGGTTTTGGCGGTCGCCATATGAACCCTGCTTTGCGACCAAACGCGGGCAATTTGGCTGAATTTATCGCGGTTAATGCGCTGGCGCTCTACCAGAGACTTCAAAGGGAGGCGACGTAAAGTCTCGGCAGCGGTTGGACGACGAGGTGGTGCTCGATGGCGTTTCAACACGAAGTCAGGCGTAGGAGGGAATCGATCGAAATCCAAAGGACCCAGGCCATATCTGGTAGGAGATTTGATAACAGCGCTCATGCCAGGCGTCCGGACCAGGGAGTAGTTGGGAGTGGCGATCCGGTGAGAACAGTGAGCAAGGTTGGCAAAAGGTGGCTGCTCTAGGGAAGGCGCCAGACATTTTCAGTATATAATCAAAGGGAGTTGCGGAGTTCGATGTTCAGGTCCGAAAGTCACTATTGTTCTATTCTTTGGGTAAGCCCGCGGTAAAGGAAGAAACGAGAACAAGGCGCTGATTAGAGCTCCAGGTCCCGGCCCCGCTTCTGAACGCACACAGATCCTGCAATGTTCTCTAAAACAAAAACCGCACGGCCTGGTGGAGATCGGAATCATCCGACTTTTGTATTCGGTCAGGACAGGGACAGCATCTGAGCTCGAACGGGAGGCCCAGCGATCAGTTGTGTGGCGCATATACGCGAAAACATACCCGACTGTCTTACATAGCCACGTGGTGATCCCTTTGTTCTTGTGAGAAGCTCGGCTTTTCCCAGCCCTCTTTACTCGGTCTTATCGACAGCGCGTGCAAAAACCATCCGAAGATCAGACGAAACCGAAGTAGGTACATCCTGCTCGTGACCCCCAAGTCATCCTCTCTGCCCATTATGTACATTCCATACGGATAGCACGTACAATTTCGTAAACAAAATAGTCGAATCAGCTTCCGCGAAGGAGCTCATCGCGTGATGCCCATCTTGAGCATCGCGCCTACCACATCCACTTCGTCCCAGCGCCCGCCGCCTGCGGCTTTCTTCGTCTGGATGTATAGGAGGGTATTCTTAAAATGACGAGCAATCATCTCGGGCGTTTGTACACCTTCGAGTAAGCCAGGCGGCGCGCGTTGCGAAGGGTGCACGTCTGGCGATGAGATGTTGTCGATGCTCGAGGTGATGAGCTCAACCAGACTGTTCACAAACTTCGGCGTCACCTGGTGACAGGATCAGCATGAATTACCGAAGACCAATAAGAAGCACGTACCGCCTCAGCACCTCGATCGAAGTAGTACACATATTGGTCAAGGGTGTCACAATACAGCTGGATGGTGATGATCTCCTCGGTGGCAGAATTTGCGATACGTAGAGCTTTCTGCAGACATTCAAGCACGCGTTTGCTATCTTGATGAGGGTACTGGCGATACGGGGTCAGTATATGTTAATTGAGCTGCTTGTAACCAACACTCACAGCCTTCTGACTGCTCTCCCCTTCCTCCGCATCTGCTAGCTTTTCCAATCGCACAGGCATCTCTTCATCCGGTCCGAGGTCTTGCCACCACAGATGGCTAGCTAGGTTCACCGCTGCCGCTTGGTGAGGCTTCTTCAAAAGTTTGGAACCATGCAACGCGGCCTTTGTGATCAAGGTATCGTAATTGTCCACGCCGAACACACGTGCACCTTGCAACGTGCCGATGATGAGCGTTATTGCTTGCAGCTGGGCCCGGCTCTCCGAGATGCTCTCCTCATAGACGGTGAACGCCTGCACATACAAATCGTACGTGAGGTCCTCAAAGTCACACTCGTCGCTAACTTGTGCTGCAAGCAGGAACAGACGAAGGGCGATTGAGGGAGCCTCGACTTGCGTGGCAAGGATCGATATGAGCTGTCGAATGAACCGAAGGATGATTTCCACCTTCGGTCTCCATTGTTCCTCCTAACCGCAGGACGTAAACGTCTACGACTATCCCTTTACGTGAAAAAACGCACCGGCATGCCATGTTTCTTGTATCGTCTACATAACTTGATCCCAGAGGTGATAAGGGCCGGATATGTGAACCGCATCCTCTCGCCCCCTGTTTCGAAATGTCTTCGGGCAGTTTGTAGAAGCTGGAGGGGCACGTTAGCTTCTGGGGAGATAGCTTCTGGACTAGGTCGGCTGACCTCGAATTGCACATCCAATGCATCGGACCTGAATAGATGCACCATCCGCGCCACCCATCCTTGCTCCTCCGCCATCTCCTCCCTCTCCAAATAGTATGGTCCTCGCCTGTCGCCTGGACCTCCACTCGTTCCTGCTACGTCGGCCTGGTCCTTGATGAGCACATGACACAGCTCGAGGATACCATCGACGTCCTCGGGTGTCTCGATAACAGTTTCGTTCTTGAGAACAGACGAGATGACCGCGTGCGCAACGGATCGTCGCGAGGAAAATGGTTGCTGCGTCAAAAGGGAGGCATAACGCGGCAGCGCGAGCAGCGTCAGCACGGATTGATAGGAATTGATGGGGGCAGCGAGCAATGCGGCGAGATTGCTAATGGTAGGTGCCGAATGCAGGTCGGGACTAATCAACATTGTCAGCAGCAATTTAACTTACAGAGGTGAGCAAGCTCACCTGTCTTGGAACTCCTTGATTTTATCGTGCGCGAAACCCAAGATCTGATCGACATACTCCAGCCGGTCCGGATAGCAGCTCACAGAGAGGTTGGTCAACGAGACCAGAAGCGCCGTGATATCTTGTATGGAGAGATCTGGCCGCGCCTGTGGACAGATTTAACAATATCATATCTGAGAACAACACGTTCCACCCACCTTGATCAGTTCCACAACCTGCTTCCAGAACACCTCAAATAGCTGAACGTTCTCCGGGATGCCTCGGAACTTGCGGACAACAGGCGCCTTCTCGCTTTCGGCTGTCTTCTCGCTCGCTTTCTCCACGTCCGCGCTCGACGTATCGCCATTGACGCTCATCGCCCCAAAGCTCTTCTCCGTGTCAGCAACTGTCGGGCTTGTGGGCGGGCTCGCCCATTCACTTGCAACAGTTTGCTCCGCAGACACACCGTTCGTGCTTGTGGTGGCCGAATGGGAGCGCGCCCGTTTGACCTTCTCGGCCAGCCGCTTAGCCGCGGCTTCCTCCTGACGCTTTGCCTCCTCCGGGTCTTCGTTCTCAGCTTCGCGTGCGGCATACGATGCAAGGCGGTCGATGAGCGCGATGACAATCTGCTTGATGTTGACCTTGGGGTGCAGCTGTGCGGTGGCGGAAAGGAATGGCCCGAGGGTGTGCAGGTGGAACTCGTCCGTGAAGACCTGGATGACGACCTCCATGAGGTACTCCTGCGCGATAACATCCTTGCAGCTGACGACCTGCTCGAGGATGCTGGGAAGGATGAGGCGCTCGTAGAGGTCGAGGTCGACGCCGTCGAGTTGGGACAGGCGGACAAGATTGGTGCCGACCAAAATTCGAAGCTCGCGCCGCTCCATTTCACGTTTCTCGCGATCGCGGGAGTGACCTTGGTGCTGAAGGCGAACCCAGAGCTTGTTCATCTCGATGAAGTTGGTGAGCACGAAGTTGATAGAGTCCTGGAGGTTGCCGCCCGGGCTGTGACAGCTCCGTCAATGCGCGGCGATGACAGCGATAGCACTGGATGATCTCACCCATCATCGTTGCCAACGGGCAGGCTACTTCGCGTCTGCCCGCTCAGGTAGTGTCTCAGGAACAGCCCACGGGTCGGGTGTAGCACGCCGCGCGACATCTCCATCATATCCTTCATGACCTCCTTGACTGGCGCGTCGGGTATGGACATATACACCGAGCCCACTGTGATCATAAGGTATAACCGTGGTATGATGTTGCCAGCATATTGCACAAGTTCGTAGAGGTCGGCCAGGTGATGTTTAGAGGACATGTGAGCCTCATACAGGTAGTTTGAGAGGTGACGGAGCGCGTCGAATACAGCCATATCTGCACAGTAGAAACTCAGTCGAGAATCAATGCAATGCATCCATTGCGGGACGTACATAGCTCATAGTATTGCTTCGGCGATAGGGAGGAAGTACGTAGTTCGGCGAGCATCAGACTCGCACTCTTCAGCGCGTCCATCAGCTGGTCCAATTCCTGCAAGACGAGAGATACACCATATCAGAACGAGGTCTCAGCGGTCGCCATTACGATGCACACCAGATGCCGCTTCATCTGCTGGACCTGTATTTTGACGGTGCTGAGGGCCTCGCTGAGCAGCTTGCCCTCCTCCAGCACGACGCCTACAGTCGACATGGTGGCCGTCGCCGTCGTGGTCGTGGTCGCCTTCACCCGGCGTGGGGGGTTGGCCGACAGCGGGGTCGAGGTCGGGGTATAGTGAAGCAAGTGACTGGCACAGTCCGGAGTCGGTGACGAACGCAGCGTAGGCGCGAGGGGCGCTTGCCGCAGTTCCTGGGCGCTTACACGTTTCTGTCCTCTCCGACAATATGCCCAGGAAACTGAAAGGGCTCTCCGGGCCCACTCAACTCAGCAAGGTGCTCGCGTTCTTGACGAGGGATCCGAAGCCGACTCTGAACGCTGTGAGCTCACTGCGGCTCACGTACGCAGCACGCAATAATCACTGGGGTGCACGGTGCGCAGTACGCATCGCGTGCGGAATGACCAGTCGATAGTAACGCGTTGATCGTGTTTGCCAGGCATTTTGTGAAAGAGGACCTGCCTCGAATACGGTATGCCAACCCGAACGTGGACATTGCCGTCAACAAGGTGCAGGCGGGATTGGAAGATGTCGTGCGTCCGGAGCTAGTCATCGAGCGACGTATGTTTCCACATCCTGCGTTGTATCTCCGCGCAGTGACTCATATGACAATACCTTTAGGAAACGGCACCAAGGAGACCATCTCAATGGACTCTAAACATTCGACGAAGATCTTTGAAGAACTTATGAACAAAGCTGGTGGCGCCAACTGGGAGCGATGGTGCGCTGACCGGGAGGCTGGCGGACTACCAATCGTCGAATCTGTTGCGCCTCCGAAAACTGTAAGTCATCTCTCATCTGGAAAGTTCGCGCTCGCGAGTCTGATGTTGTTCCGTCGGCAGAATCGTCAACGAAAAACATCATTGCAGAAGGAGAGGCAAGCCAAACCGAAAGGAAAGGCTAGCCAAGAGCCGACCCCGGAGCCCGACTACGACAAACCGGACTTCACGAAGACGGGGGCGGCAGTCGTGCTGCCATGATGCTCTCTAGACCTTTCGCTGATTATTGTACACGTTGTCTAATACGCGCACGCCATCTCCCTGCAATAGAGCGGCTTTTCGCGCTAGGCTCGGATAGAGGGCTCGTACGAACCGTGATGCAAACGAGGCACTGGCAGATGGCGAAAACCGCATTTTAGCATATTTTTGCGTCTAATGTAACAACAGATACACCCAAAACTCTGACGCTACGACCCCAGCACGCTTCCCGCCCAGGTCAGAAGCCCCAATCCGAGTATCAGCGCCGCGACATCGTCCAGCAGGATGCCGCCCATCCTTATGTATCTCAACCCGTGGGTGATGAGGCTTGGAACAGGTGGCGGAAGATGCGGGAGGGCCATTTGCAGCATGAAGGGCAAAGAAGGGTTCGAAAGCCCCGTGAAAATGCGGATGGAGAAAAGTGTAATTTCGAGGGTGATGAAGGCCCAAAAGAAAGGCTATAGCCGCATTGATCAGATCAGTAAACGTGAACAAGCAAGACGGTAGAACCACGAACAACTCCTGATACGCTTCCCGGCGCATGTAGCAACTCCCCCCAGCGTCCTAACCATCCAGTCGTGCTCCCTCGATGTGTTTGCGCGTCGAACGCTACGGGCTCCCTGAACAACACGAAGAATCCCAGCAAGATCCATATACTGAGCACATGCAACACCGGCAAGATTCGCTGCAACAGCGTCGGCGGCTTCGGCGGCGCTATGTTCATTCCGGGCATTGGGGGCATGCCCGGCATCTGTGGCATTTGCGGCATCTGCCCATTAGCGCCGCCCTGGCCCTGCAGCATACTCGAGAGCATCATCGCAAACGGGTCGTCCGCTGCGTTCGCATTGGCGTTCAGTCCGGCGCCGAAATCGGGCGTTCCTATGCCGGACCCGGTAAGCCGCGGTATCTGGTCGCTTCCCGCGTCGGCATTACCGCCAGCGAGACCAGAGGTCATGAGCGCGCGCATGAATTGCTGCTGTTGCTCTGCACTCCACGGTGAGTCCTCTGCAGCGGTGTTTTTGCTCGCGGGAGTGCCATTGCGGATGGAAGGTTTGCGTGACTGAGGGGTGGGTGACGCGCTTGCGGTAGACGCGGGGCGCGGGGGCGTGCTGAAGTCCGGCGCATCGTCCCCAAGGAACGCGGATGAACGATTTGGAGCTGCACGAGATGGAGTCAGCTTTCTGGACGGACATACGGACGAACAATATATATATATATGCACAAGCCGGGTGAATGACCATCGGCGTGACAATAGGACGGAGTTGAACGGTTTAGAAGGCAAAATATCAAAGCTTACGTTCAGGCGTGAATCTATCCGGTGTGCCCTCTTCACCCCTTGCGGAGGTGGTAAGTTTAGCGAGGCGATCGCCACCTCTGGCCAGGATGGCTTTCCTCCTGGCTTCCGCTCTCGCAGCAGCAGACGTAGCCATGTGTTGTTGTCGACCTTATCGTCGCGTTCGTAGTCCTCGTTGTCGAACAAGTAATCAGACACGGACGGTCTAAATGCTGGATGCAACCCACGTCACAGCTCAAGCTCAAGCCAAGCCCGTGGCGCGGCGCGCGACTTCAGCGTGGCGCGTGGGCTCGAGCAGTTAGCTCTGCCAACTCTCTATCGTGACCGCTTCGTCGCTCCCATTGCGTGACTCGCTCGACGGACACAAAAATGTCCACCAAACAAGACAAAGCCACGACAGAAAGGCATGCTCGCATCTTGCGAGAGATGCTAAAGAGGCCGGAGAATAAGGTCTGCGCCGACTGCAAGCGGAACGGTATGTCCGCTGCTGCCATTTCTCCAGCGTTCATTGAGAATTGGTTCTTGCAGACCCGCGATGGGCATCCTGGAACATGTGGGCCCCGACATCTCTCTCAGATGGAGATGACACGCTAACACTGAGTTCAGAGGTTGCTTCGTGTGTATCCGATGCTCTGGCATACATCGATCCATGGGCACGCACATCAGCAAAGTGAAATCTGTTGACCTGGACACCTGGACTCCTGAGCAGATGGAGGTATTTGGACTGGTTTGATTCGGATATATTTCGTTCACTCATTCATGTGACCATAGCACATCCAGAAGTGGGGCAACCGCCGCGCCAATCTCTACTGGGAGTCTCATCTGAAGGCCGGTCACATACCTCCCGATCAGTATGTGAACTCTCATTGTCAGGGTGATCCTTACCGAGTGACATTATTCACAGCAAGATGGATTCGTTCATTCGCTCGAAATACGAGACACGCCGCTGGGCCATGGATGGACCGCCGCCCTCCGACCCCTCCGTGCTAGAAGACGGGGAGGCAGCCCCTCCAGCCCAGTCGACATCCCCTCCCCCGCAAGTTCAGCCCGCGCGCACGTCACACGCCCACTCCAGCTCCAGCTCCTTCCGGACAACCGTCACGTCGACCCAGCCGCAGCCTCGCCAACTTCTCTCCCAACAACACATGCAGCACACCCGCACCGCTACTCCACCCATCATAGCTAACCCGCAACAGAAAGTTCACGCTCCACAACAGCAGCAGGCTCCTGCCCCTGTTCCGGAACCGCAGAACGACCTGTTCTCCCTCGACTTCCATGCGCCTGCAAACCCGACCGCCAGCACCGCCTCGTCCGCCGGCCCGAAGAAAGACGTGAAGTCCGACATTCTCTCCCTCTTCTCCGCCTCGTCTCCGGCCGCGGCACCCGCTCAGCCAACGGCTTTCGGTCAGTTCGGGCAAGCAGCGCCCGTCGCTGCCGCCGCCGATCCCTGGGGTGCCTTCGGCTCCACCCCAACAGCCGCCCAGCCTTCTCCTGCGCAAACGAGCATGATGGGCACGTCCGGTGCCGGGATGTGGGGCGTGTCGTCAGGATGGAACACGACCGCGTCTCAGCCCCACGCCGCGAACAATCTCTGGGGGTCCGCTCCCGCTGCCAGCCCTGCGGCCCTTAACGTCGGCTCAACCGTCGGTCTGGGTGGTTCGAACGTATGGGGTGTTCAGCCGCAGCAACCCGCCGCGAATAACTTCATGGCGAGCACGAACGATATCTGGGGAGGGTCGTCTTCGGGTGGCGCGGACCTCTTCGGTTCCGCCCCCGCTGCCCCGGCGCCAGCGAAGAAGCAAGACGACGCTTTTGGAGATATATGGGGTGGGTTCAAATAGATGATCAGCTCGTCTGTAGAAGGCAGTAGGTATGTGACGTGGTGTACGCGGTTTTTGATTCTCGGATGTTAGCTTAAATGGCGTTGTCTGATCTTCGGTTTCGATGCTGGGGAATGGATATACGTGGTCTTTCGAGCAACTTCAGTTGGCGGCGTGATATGCACAATGGGCATTCGTCCCGAATGGCCATAACGCCCGTTCACTCAGTATTCGAGAACCTGGCGATGTCCATCGACGTGTGAATAACATCAATGTAAATCCCAGTCACTCATAAATGTGTGTCTTTCGTTGTTTTGGTTCCTCGTGTGTTTTTTGTCTACATTACATTCCTTGTTATGATGGAACCGAGTATTATGCATATGAACTGCGAGGTTGAGTCGAACCCGAGAGATACGAAGGAAAAATAGGGATACAAGTCTGAGGCATACGATAGAAGCACATTAGCGCCACTGCAAGGCACGTTTTAGCCGTGTCTCGCCCGAGCGCACCGGAGGCGTGGCAGGGACGATCGACGAGCGACACGATAGAATCGAGGTCCGTCGGTATATAGCGTTTTTGCGAGGTGGGCAGGGTGACTTGCGAGGGGGCGTGGAGGCAGCGCGTGCCTTGTCCGCCCGCGCGGGGAGTCGGGGGGAGGAAGCTGTCGCTGGCGAGCGGAACGTGTCCCGCTGCAGGACTACCTTCGCGAGAGGGGACGGTGGGGGGATGGCAGGACGAATCCGGAGAGGGGTCGCCGCCTGGACCTGAGCTGGGGAGGGAAACTTCCACCCCCGAGCCGCATGCAGGGAAGTCGGACGAGGGAGGACCTCCTTGGTGAGCGCGAGCGGTGTTGCGGCGACGTCCGAGTGGCGCCGTTGAGGCTTGATAAAGATGCGCGGCTGGACCAAGCGGGGACGCGGAAGCAAGCTAGACGCAGGCTTCGCGACGACTGGGCCCGGTATAGGGTCCGATGGGGAATGCGCGGGCGGGTTGACCGCCGACGCTGGGAATGGCATGAGGAGCCTAGAGATGGAAGGGCAGCTCTCCGGAAGCGCGGCAGCGGGGTCGCTCCACTGTCCGGTCTCGGCGGCAAGCGTAGATGCAGATGCGAAGAGCGAAACATGGATCGCCACGATGTCGCCGATGGAGGAGGAGCTCTCTGTAAGTACGGCAGCGGGGGTAGGCCACTGTCCGACTTCGGCAGAGAACGAGACAGAGGTGGAGATTCGGGCGAGGAAAGAGCAGTTCTCTGGAAGGTTAGCCGCGGGGCCGGTCCACTGCCCGAATTCGGCAGAGAAGGAGGTCGAGGGCATGAACAGCGTATTGTGAATAGTTGTGATGTCCTCGCAGGCGGCGCTGAAGGAAGCGCTGGCGCTAAGAATCGTGTCCGTGGAGACGGATTTCACGATGATGCTCTCCGAAGATGACGTAGATGAAGAAGAGATCAACGACTCGCCGGTATGCAGGGCCGGGAGACTGGATGGATAAACGTCAGCGACGAGAGAGCATATAGAAGATTGCGAACATACCAAATAGCCTCGATGTCAACGAACTTGAACGTCTTCGCTCCGACTGCAGTGCGTTCTGCAGGGAGCTCGAGGCTTGAATCCTTGTGGGCATTGAACTCGCTATCGAAGACATAGTTGGGCTTGAAGACGTGGTCTTCGTTGTCGATGCTCGCGTCCGCGTTTCGGAAAAGATGACTAAATCCAGTATCGAAACCTTCGGATACACCGATTTCTTTAGGGGTCGGGATCAGAGAAGCGTGGTGGGCGGCCATCTTCGCGAGCTACACGAGATGATTTAGCGCGTCATCAAGATGCTTTCATCAGTACTCACAATCTCGACAACCTTCTCGTTGTAAGCATAGGGCAGACGGCTAGATCCGGCGGTGACACTCTCTGGAGCGGCGATGGCCGGCAGAGCGCGGGGTCGGGTGGCCATGGCATCGTCGTCGATAGAGATTAGCTCGACGTGAGGTTCATCGAACCCGATGGAGCCAAAAGACTCGGGAAGATTGATGTGATCATTGCTAAGGTCGGTAGCAGAATTGAAAACCGAGAGGACCTTGGCGAAGAAACCAAGGACGCTACGACCGGAGGCAACGGTGGGCCAGGCCTTCAAGACAGAGAAAGGCATCGCGCAGTAGAGTAGAGAGCGTTGTAGTAAGCGAATGTGGCTAAAACGAAGGCTCTGATGATAGGAACGGGCGAACTAACCTTGGTCTTATACAGACATAACGACCCCTAACTCCTGGGTTGCGGAACAACTGGAAGAGGATAGACGAGGACGCGACTCCGTCACATTACCCGAGATACCACATCACGTGGGCATCCTGCGCGAATCCCTCCCGTAGTTTCTCGCCGGCCGTATGTACTTGCGGTGTAACCAAGCTGTAACCGAAGGGCGACCTACAAGCTACACCCGCAAGTCATTATGCGACTAATTGGATATTTGGCTTTTCCTCGTCGCTGAGTTGACGGTTATGTAAGCAAACCAGCTCCCGTATCGAAGCGCGGATTCGACACAAAAGGCTCTGCTTCAACGCAGCAACCAAATCTTACTTATATAGCTCAACGCTCGTGCCTGTTGTTTTGCCTGCAGCCAATGCTCCAAGTCATCGTCCGGAACCGGACGTCTTACCAGACAAGGTAATTGTTTGAACGTCGGAGTATCGCTAAGACAATAAGGATGCAGGGGCCACAAAGCCCAATGATCAACCAGCCCAGGCCTGGCTCATAAAGAAACGAGTGGCTCTCCCCGTACGTCAACACATCTTCGCTATACCTCACCTCGACATGTCGGTCCACGCGCATCAACCCGTGTCCGAACCTCTCCGCGGCAACCAACCAGAACCTGAAAGCCCTGGCCTGACATACACCGATACATGCCATCATGCCAGTATCCTGATCCTCCGACAACTCGGCCTGGATGTCATCAAAGACAAGGCTCTGAAGTTTCCACAACCTGCAGATGTCTCTCACTGGAGCACCGATCCTAAATACGCTCATACTCCTCGAACCATCACGAATGACATGGTATTCCCTACCGGTTTGGATGAACTGCGTTTAACCAACCGAGCATCGTCCACGGTTCCAAGGGCAACAAGTCAAGACACCCCACAAGCAATTCCCCATATCCCGGAGGTTCGTTGCAACTAGTGAACCGCAATGTAGTCCCTGATCCTCCTTCCACGTCTAGCTATCGTTTGTAACACTCAAGGAACGCGCTGACGGCCAGCAGCGTAATGTCACACGCAGAACGGTATTCCAGCTTCGGGTGAATGCGCGTTGTGAAGAAAACCGTATGCGAAATCGGCCTGACAAGGGTTCATGGACGATCATGGACATGAACAAGATCGCAGAATACGACAGAAAGAAAAAAGTGCAACGCCAAAAGGAATTGCTCCAGAAGAAAAAAGAACCGCATCAGCAGGTACCACGCAGGTATGCGCGAAGACGATGCCACAGTGTGATGATATTCTGATTGGGCGATAGGTCTAGAAGACGAGGTTTTCCTCCGTCGCCGCCTCCACGACGGCAGTTACGACTGGCTTCGCCTGTCAGGTTCTCAATCCCCCAATCGGCTGGTCATCCTCCGGAACGTGCTGGTTCATCCGCACAACCTCAGTCGAAAGTTGAACCTCAAGACCGCAGGATTTGCCTCACAGTACCGCGCCCTATGGTCCTGCGCTTGACTCCGCAACCGCAAATGCAACCGCCATCCCTGCCGGCACACCCGGCACACCCTCCGAATAGGAGCATGGCGCTCTGCGAACGCAAGTCGAATCAAGTATGTCCGACCGAGCCCGCACCCGTCTCGCCCAAGGTCCCCAGTCGTCGCAGAAAGGTGCCCGCGAATCCTGATGCAGGGCGGCGCGCTCAGGTCCCTTCAAAGGAAGAAGCAGTTCCCGAAGTTTGCGAGCCCATTGCGCTCCGGCGGAGTAAACGCAAGAGGACGGAAGTCTATCCGATAGAGAACGCCACAAAGGTAACGCCTGTTCTTCCATTTCTATACCCTTTCAAACTGATGCCATCCGTAGAGACGCAAGCCGCGGTGACTCAGTCCTGGCCTCGATTTCCGCGATTTATTCGACGGGGATGCTAAACTACATCTCCCTCCCCCTAAATGGCCATGTCCCTTCGGGAATCTCTGCCCCCTCCCGAGAAACACAGGCTCATAAGACCCTATCTCATTACTGGACGTCAGAGTTCTAGCACGGTCAGCTATCGTGCTCGGAGCCGCACGAAATGTGCCTCACCTTCGGTTAACGACAGCTAGTTTTCCTACGATACGTTCACGCTGCAGACGTATACTAGAGCTTTACCCGCTGCCGCGGTTGCTAACGGACGTTCGCAGTATCTTATTTCCTCGCCTTGATTCCCCATTCCGATACTCCCATGCACGTTGCGTGTATGCACCATCCGAGGCTAAATGCCTACTCTCCAAACCTGCGGGTATACTGAAAGCGTCTTTCTTATTCCCCATAATCTGTAATTTATAGCATAGTTCACATAATACAACGATAACGCGCAAGAAAGTAACGTGGATCAGCCAGGATGGTTGTGTGATCGGAATAAAGAGAATATGGTGTATCTGCACGACCGGTATAATCGGAACATTGGGATAACCGCCTCATTCTTTCAGAATGGCTGGCGTTAAGCTCCAGCTTTGTCACCTGCAGCACGCTCCCCTTCCCTTGCGACGTAACATCCCAAGGCGTCGCTCCAGACGTATTCGTGATTCAGAATTCCTGTGAGGGCCTGGTATGCCTTCACGTTCGCAAACGGCACGTTTGTCCGGGGATCGAGATATCTTGCCGATAACCCAGTGAGCGGACACGACTGAACGGGACGAGCTGTCCGAGGGCCGAGTGAGCGCCTGAGAGTCACGCACAAACGTAGAAATGAAGAACGTACAGAAGGGCCGGCCTTTGTTGACATAAACCTTTAGGTCCTTCCACTTGACGTGGTCGCCGAACATGGCCTGCATCGTCTCGTCCCACATCGGTAGAGGTGTGTGATCTTTCTGGCCCAGTTCGTGTATCACGTAATTCCGAGCAATTCGCTCAGAGTCGTGCTGCTTCGGTTGGGGGTCGACCTTGTTCACCGTTGCACCAATAGCGGAACTTGAAAGCGGGGACGACAACGTTGTCGAGTCAGGCACTGGGTAGGGGTAAGAGCCGGGGACCGCGGCAGAGGACGAATCTGATCCCAAGCTCTTCGGTAAAGAATGCTCATTCGCATCAATGGCGTGGTTTAGGCGCGATGATAGCGACGAGCCGATGCCCCTTCTTGCAGGCGAAGGCGAGTCGGTTTTCGTAGGTTCACCCCTGCTAATCCAGCGCAGAACCGGTCCTTCGATGTGCGGTCGAACGACGCGCGCTTTCCGTCGTTTCTCCTCCTCGAGAGAGAGATAGTCTCGGTGTTCTATTATATTTCCTTCCTCCGTATCCAAAGCGCGTGCGATGAGCTCGTCCTGTGTGTAGACCTTCGTTTCGGCTCTGACCTTTTTGGGAGCAACCTAGACATCCACATTTATGAGCAACGCGAGGCGTCAAAACTTCATACGATCAACGTACTCGTTTCTCCGCATCCCGTATCCGTTCTGCAGTTGCGGATGTGCTGAGCATGGTATGCCGTCGCTGACTGTGCCTTGTTGCGGCACCTGCCCCATATCCTCCACGGGCTGCCCGACTACTCTCGGCGTCAGTGGCGGGCCCGAGCGTCACCCTGCGACGGGTCTTCCTCTGAGAAGATGCGATTTGATCGCTCGCAGGCGTGTCAGCCTCAGGGTTGAAGGTTCGTTTCTGTCTGGCATGCGCTGCAGCTGTCGCTCGTTCTACTCGAGTACGGGCAGCCTGCAACGAATACACGTAAACCACATACCCCGCGTACGCAATGAAGAAACACGTACTCTTTTCTCCCGTTTCTCCTCCTCCTGCGCCGCCTTTTCCCCACCCTCGTCGTTTACCTTCGCAGCTTCCTCGTCCGAGTTCGCGTCGATGTCGAAGTCGGCCTCGAATACATCCTCTTGTTCTGATCAACCGCCTATAACAGTGAGTTTTCAGAACGGTGAACGGTAGTCCAAGGCCGGACCTCTGGCTTTGGTTAGCTCCCAGTCCTCGTCGTCCTCAGCATCCTGCTGAGCAGCTATTTCAGCGACGGTCTCCTCCGCTAACACGGCCTCTAGTCTGGTTTTTGAATGAGTGCATATATTCAGGTACAGATTGACGCGTCACCAACCGGTTTCCAAAGTTGCTACGCCGAGAACGTCGACGAACGAGTGAGTCTTCGTCCATGCCGCGGAGAGAGGACAAGCCTCCAGCAGTGGCGGTGCTATGCCTCACCTCACAAGTCCGTGAGACGAGTCAGCCAGATCCCAGAAGATCACTCGTTGGAGAGATAATGAGGATTTGATTGGCAAGCAACAAAACATAGTAGTAAACATCTGCGGTAAGACCTTCGACCATGGCTTTAGCTACTAGTAAGATCGACGAATATGAGGCGTCCATCCGGCGACCACCTGAGATGTGTAAAACGAGTGAGGTCGGAGTCCGCGCCGGGAGAAACCATTGAAAAAGCGCAGAAGGTAGATAGAGGTCCTAAAGAGACGGAGAGAGGATGAGTGGGATGAGTGGGATGCACGGTACACCGCGGCAGATAGAGTACAAGTGAGGGGGTATCGGTGGCGGAGCGTTATGAGAGATACGGGGTGGGGGTCTTTGTTGGATGAAGCGAACTCGAGGGAATGAATGTGCATTCCGACTGTAATTGGGTGGTGCGGACGGGAGATTGTATGATTGACTAATGAACCACCGATCAGCGTTCTAGATGGCGATATTGATTATGGGCAAAGGTAGTCGTGATAAGTCGTGCGGCTTGACCGAGGAAAAGGACCATGATAGCGATCGAATCACACGAAAAACTGGGTGCTGAACACGAAAGGGTATTAGTTGAAGCAGAGCCGCGCTGCAAGGAACGAAACTTACTGGATTCGGCTCGCGGCATGTACCTCCATTTCCTCCATCTTGTAGGAGTTGAGCTCCTCCTTGATCCTCTGGGCCAGCGCCGGCGTCAAGCGGCTCCATGTCGCAGGTTCGCTGCGCCGGTCGTAGACCGCCGGGGAGAATGTGTCGTAGATCGACAGGTTCGACGCGAACGAGATCTTCTTCGGCGGCGGCACAGTGGCGGACCGGTGATTGAGGGGAGGATGCGTCGGCGCGTGCATGGTCGACAACGCAGGTGCCGAGGAGTTGGGGTGATTGTATAACGATGCCTTGTCCGCCGGCGCAGAGCCATGAGGCTCCGCGTTTTCCTCGGCCTCGTCGGGCGACTCGAATGTGAAGTGCGGGAGACGCGGGATGGAGGCCCCAGATTCGTGCTTGCCATTACCGTGTGCAGAAGATTGTGAATTATGTCGGTGCAGGCCATCGATGTCGTCGGGGTCCTTGTCGGGAATGTGAGAAAGGGGTCCAGGCTGGGGTGGTTGTGATCCTTCTGGGTGTGTTTCGGAATACGAGCGCGGCCTCGCCGGCTGGTTCGTCCGTTCGTTGAAAGCACGTTGATCAAGAAACAGGTGTTGATCGTATGCCTTTGCATCTGGCATGGAGGTCAGGATCAAGCAAACGAGTGAAATAACGTGCGTATACGCACTCTTCAATATCCCCTTCGCGGGCGTTCGCGAACGCTCAACACTCCGGCGCAGACCCACCGCCCACGACTCGTCGACCTCGTCGTCATCACGACCCTGGCCGATATCTTGCCTCACCGTGACATCCTCCTCACCGTGGTCCCAGCTGCCATCGTCGTCCCACGCATCCGCATTGTAATGACCCGGGTGCGAGTAGTCATCGCCATCCTCACTCGCAGAGTCATCGTCCTCCACCAGCACACGCTGCCCGTTCTCGCCCACGCGTATGCTGCCGCTCTGCCTCGCCGCCGGACTCTGCTCGCCCTGCCTCGTCGCCGTGTTCTTCTCCCATGTTGACGGCAGATCTTTGCCCTCCGCGGCAGCGGCGGCGGCAGCAGCCTGCTCCTGCTTCTTTTTGGCCTCCTCCTTGAGCGTGTGCTGCCTGATGAGGCGAGCGGCGGGAGTCAAGCCCTCCTCGTCGATGGTCCAGTCCTCCGAACGGTCGAGTTCCGCAGTAACATGCGAAACGCTCGCAGGCGCGGCGGACGCCTTGCCCTTCTTCGATTTTTTGCCCTTTTTGCCGTCCCCGGCCTCCTCCTCCTCCTCCTTGTCCTTTTTGTCCTTGAAAAGCGAAGTGATGCCCGCGATCGAATTCCTCCTCGCGATCTTGCCCAGCGAGCCGAGCTTGCGGATCATGACCGACGCCGAGGACGACACGGACGAGATCGAAATGTTGTCCGTCGAGCGATTGAACCTCGAGTTGAAGAGCTTGTTCTTCTTCTTCTTGTCCTGGACGGTCGCGTTCGACGCCGAATCGTCGGCGTCGCCTCCGACTCCCCCCGGCGCTGAGTTCGACTGTGTCATTTTCGACGGTCCCTTGCCCTTCCCGGGCAGCACCATATCCTCGTCCTCCTCCTTCAACGGTGCAGTTACGCCAAGCGCACGCCGGAGGCGACCCTTGAGGCCCGCGCCGCGCACGCCCGAGCCCATCGGCTCCATCATCGTTTGCAGATCGCTGTCGTCGCGCGACATGCGCTTCTCGGCGACGCTCATGCTTCCTTGGGAGAGCGGCGAGGGCTTGCGCGTGGTCGGGCCAGCCGTGGCAGGCGCAAGGGAGGTCGGTGTCGAGACGGCAGAAGCAGACGGTCGCGAGGCCGAAGAGGTGGCGGATGACGTCGAAGAGGTGCGCGCGTGGGCCGCGGGAGGTTTCTGTGAAGAGGGTGAAGGTACGGAGGTATTGATCGTGCCCGGGCCCGAGGGTGCCTTGGTTGCCGCGTTCGAAGTGACGACGGGAGGCGAGGCCGTGCGCTGCGTCGCGCGGCCCGCAGGCGAGGACGACCCGTTCTGTTGCTGGTGCTGGGGCGGCAGCGAGGGCGAGCCCGCCCGCCCCTGATGACTGTTCGTGCGTTGTCGATGTGCGCTCCCTGTGGAATTGACAGAGGAAGAGGAGCTTGCGGCATCCGTCCTAGCATACGGCGGCTGGAACGTTCCCGGCGGGCCCGGAGTGCCCCCTGCCGCGCGCCATTCTCCAATGCCTTGACCAGCCTCTTGCTGTTGAGAGCCCTGCCGGGTCGGTCGGCGATACGGATGGAAGCCGCCGTATTGCTGTTGGTGCTGCGGACCGCCTTGGTTGGGGGTGAACCCGGGTCCGCCCTGTATCGCGCCTGGCGGCGCTCCGTTGGGATAGGGCGTGAAGACGGGTCCTTGACCACCAAAGTAGTCGCCATGGGCGCCATGGGAGCTCGTGCTTCCGGTCCGACCTCGCTGGCTACCGGCGGGAGAGGGGTGTTGGGGGTAGCCACCCATAGGTTGTCCTCCTTGCTGCGCGTTGAACATCATCTGATGATAAGCCCACTGGGCGAACTGGGCGTTGGCCGCAGGATCGTAGAAGGGGTTCTGGCCCGGTATCTGGCCTTGAGGTGGCATATGCATCGGATAGGGCTGCTGAGGATTTTGGTAAAATTGGGGGTAGAACGGCTGGGCCGAAGGAGATGGCGTCCATCCTGGCTGTTGCTGGTGTTGGACAGGGTAAGGGTAGGGTTGTTGCGGCTGTCCTGAGGAGGCCGGGGAGGGGAGATGGTCGTTGGCTGGCGACGATCGTTGGCGGGGAACGGATGGGTTGGCGCTGCTGGATGATGGCGAGTCCATGGTCGTGTCTCTCGGGGGATGCCAGTCTTGGGGAGCGAGAACGGCCATGTGCCGGGTGCTGGCAAGATCTGCTACGCGCGACGGGGAACAGGGGGGGTCACTTCAGTCGCGAGCACAATCGACGGGCGCGGGGGACCCACGATTTTTGGGGGGATGGGAAAGAGACGGGGTGGTTGACGAGCGACGGCCAGCTATCGGCGCTCGTCGTCGAGGTCGACGTCAGCGGCAACGGTCGATGTCGTTGTCGATGAAGACAAGCGAACAATTCGATATGGGTCGGCGGTGAACCCAGGCCGGCACCGACGCGGCGGATGATAGGACCTCTCACTAGCGCAACGGCGGACCCGTGTTGTCTCCCTGCGCTTGGTCCTTTTACGACGATCTGCACGCTCTGTCGGCGCTGTGAACGGCGTCGAGCACGCAGACGACACGAGATACGGCTGGGGACGCGCAGCTGGCACGGATACCGCTGATCTCCTGCTCGTCAACCAATTCGCACGCGCGAACTCAAATCAGGTTCTCTCAGAAAACACGGGGGCCATCAGGTCTCTCGAGCCGTGGCGCCGATAAATACCATATTCTACCGCGTTCTGGTATTTCGGCGCCAGTCCAGTCCGAGCAGGACCGAACACCGATGCGATCAGCCGTGCCCAGCGATTGCAGCACCAGCGCAGTCGCGCCGAAACCGTGCGAGCCTCGTGTTTTCTTCCCCACGTCCCGGAAAGAGGGCGAAGCCAGGGGGGGGCGATCGGTTTCTCCAACCTGCGGCCCTCCGACCGATGCTGCGCACTACGCTGCGTCCGTTGCCCTGCCGGCATCGAGCAGAACAAAAAGGTGAAAGGGGATAGCCCGACTTGTGTACAGCGTATCAACCACAGCCTGCATCCGCATGGTAACCGTGCCCAACCTCTCCCGGCGAGTCGCACAAACCCCGGCTTGGAGCAGACGAGCTGCCAGCGCTGGCGCAAACGTCACCCGGTTCTTATCTGCGAGGCCTCTTCGAAGCATTTCCTTCTCTCAGGCAGTCTCCGGGAGACATCGGCCAACGCTTTTTATCCCTTCAACCTTCTGCTTCTGGCACTCACGAACACAAGACCGTCCCCAGGAGCGTGCCGAGCATCTGCCGCGCGGGATGGAGTATCACGCCGTGGATCAGATGGACTCACCCCGGCAACTGAATAGAGTAAAGCTCGCAGATGGTATCAGAACTGCTCGATGCAGTACTGATCGCGAGCATCGTATACGGACGCTTTCAATAAAAAGTCCAGTGACGCGTCCACTTCATCGCCCGAGGCGATTGTTCATCGCCGGAACCTCTGCGTTACCCATGACCGCCGATTGAATGCTCAACATCGAATCTACCGTAGAAGCAACCCCCGAGGTCGTCCGGGAAAGCTCCACGCAGACGGACAATCGATTCTTCATCTCACGCTGATACCCAATCATATACCTGTGGCAAACGGCCGACCACCGCATCGTTATGTGAACGTCGCGTCATCCGGTTGCTTCTTGGACCAGCTGACATGGCGAGTATACTCAGTCAGGATAAACCGTTCGACAGCAGATCCATGTACACGCCTTGCATCTCGTGGCACCCGAAAGTAATGAAATCATCTCAACGAGCCAGACAATCTACAAGACCTCCGGTAGACTGAACTCATCCCCGTCGTTCTTTGATGTACTTCAGCAGGTCGGCCTCCTTCCACCTCTTCTCCGTGACACGCATGATATCCGGGAACCACTCGGTCAACTGAATGAAGGCAAACTCATGTTAGTACACTGCATCGACCCCGAGTTGACTGGAGACTCGCGCGAGCCATAAGTAAACCAAGCAATGCAATTCCGACCGCATAAAGAAGCGACCATAAATGCCGGCATGAGGAACAACAAGAATGCCGGAGGAAGCCATGTTATAACATAGCCACAGGCGACGAATCGCCAGGCACTCGGACGTGTAGCGCGCACACAGACGCGGAAGCTTAAAACCGTTGTGATGCAAGGTGCGAAGAACGAAAGGAGCTCGTCCAAGCTACTATCGGAGTCGAGGCGCGAAGTCCCGAAGAAAAGTCAACGAACAAAGGCACATCACTCACATTCATCTCCCGTTCCGCTTCCTCGCCCAGAATCATGCAAGCCACGGCCTTGCCGCACATCCACGCATGGACCATGCCCTCCCCGTTGTACCCAGCAGCGATCCATTCGCCAGGCGCAGCCGTCGTCTGCTCCGCCAGGGCCACGCCCCCTGCTTTAGCCTTCGCGATCTTCGGCGCCAGATCCGCAGCGGGGGCCGGCCTGCCCGCCAGCTTGACCGGGACGCGTCCTACCCACGGCTGCCCGTCCGCCGAGCAGCCCAGAATGCCGCTCCAGAACGCCTTCACGCGCCCCTGATGCCAGCGCACGCCCTCCGCCTCACAGCCCGCGTCCTCCCCGGGTTCGACGAAAGTGCCCCTCTCTGCGCCCCACCGGCCTTCGTCGAAGTAGACAGGAAGCGCACCGCCAAGATGCGAGCTGAGGCCGACGTTGTACGCACTGTCGTCCGAGGCGCCGATCTCTTCCAAGCCCTCGCTGCAGCCGCGGATGAAACCCCCGCCGAACATCAGCTCGTGCCCAGCGCTTGGAAGCTGGGTAAGGTAGTCGTACCCGCCGGTACCGCCGTAGAACACGTAGGAACGCATGCCGGGAACCGGGATGGGGTAGGCGTCGTTCTTCGCTGGGGACTGAGACGAGGCAGGGTCGCCAAAAGGGTCGCCTGATGTCGTTTGGCTCGGTGGAGGCGAGAGTCCAGCCCCGGGACGCTGAGCGCTCATCACGCCCCGTGCCGGTATGATCTTGCTACGTAGCGGAGCGAGCAGGTGCGCCGACCAGCCGTTCGTGGCGTGCACGATGTGCGGTGTAGTAATCGTTCCCCGCGTGGTATGAACGGTGTAATACTGAGAACCATCCAGCGAGGGCGACACGATGTCGACGCATGGCGTTAGACTGGAAAGGAAGAAGCTGATGATGACGGATATGAGCGACGTACCGTACCGAACTTAGATGAACGACTCACTTGTCCGGGTAACGCTGCAAGAGGTTGGAGAGTAGACCCGTTACGAAGCGATAAGGGTGCATAGCACCTCCGGAGCCGGAGATAGCCCCAGCACTCCGCACGGATACATTAAACCTCTGCAGAGGCGAACTTGAGCATTCCGCAGGTCCTTTCGAGATAATCAGCAATACCTTGATAGCTTCTTCGCCGTCCCAGCTCTGGAACGCCGCAGATTCATCTGGCATATCCTCTTTCCACTTGGCAAGGTCCTCCTTTGCCTCCACGTAATCTTCCTCGTCATAGTACACATCGAAGCTCTGCACATCCCGGGTCTGGGACGCCAATAATATGCCTTCCTCAGCACTGACGGACTTCATCTCACGCAGATGCGCCAACCGAAACCGGATGACCTTCTGAGCGATTTCGATACCATGCTTCTCCTTAATAGTACTATAGTCGTGATACAAAGCTATGGGGCGCGTGAGTGTGAATCTGTCGAGAATGTGGTCATGAACGTACGTGGGTTGATGTGTCCACCATTCTAGGGCAGAACTTCAGCACAGGGGACGAGTGGGATCGTACTCAGATTGTTAACGCGCACCCTTCCAGTACCTCCCGAACATGTCTCTCTAGCTTCGAGCATAACGACCTTCAACCCCGCTTCATGTCCCAGCAGCATCCGGGCTACTGAAGCACCTGTGATGCCAGAGCCGATGATAACCACGTCCGCATGTTTGGGCAAGTCCGACTGGTGGGTAGCGAGGGACGAGCGAGGGACCTGCCAGAAGGACAAGCTTGGACGAGGAACGGGCAGGCCAGGTGAGCCGTGTATACGTTTGTGGATAGCGTTGTAAGCTTTCAGGAGTTCAAACGCCTGATATAGAGCCAAACCGGCACGGGAGAAACTATTGCCCATGATCAAGACAAGCTTTTAAGTAAGTGTCGGTGCTTGAATCAGCGGCCCTGTGACGAGATAACACAGTGTCGACCTACGAAGAGGCGTGAGGCCGACAGAGTTCGTCATTGCAGGACGGACCGATGCCGCCTGTGAGCGCTCAGAACAGAATCATCCGTTGGCGGCCGCTATGTAAAGCGACGGAGCATCACTCGCAGGATCAGCAACTAAAAGGTTCCAAGCTGGTCCAAGGCGTAGCAACAAGGACCGCCATGTACCGGTCGTCCATTGAGAGTAAGACATGATAGTAATCTACAAAATTTATGTTGCATGGATAGATATGTATGTATCAATGTGAGGCACCATTCACGACCAAAACACGGGTGCGACTACGAGAGCAAAGAGACAGAAACAAAGCATATCTCAGGGCGCAGGCGATCCATCTCGACAGCCCTAGTCCCAAGATGGCTGAGATGTGTAAGAGGACCCGCGGCCAGTGCCATTCGAGCCATTGGGCTGGTGTGATGGGCTCGCGGGCGACCACTGCGGTGAGGTCGGCGAGTACGCGGGTGATGCAGGGGCTATGGGCACGTTAGCTTACACGTGCAATGGGTTGGATGGAGGACCATGTGCTTACAATATGCGGGGGCTGTATATTGGTTGAATATTAGTAATGTAAGAGACGGGTAGATGGCAGATGACTCACAAGCTGGAGAATACGAAGGCGATGTCGGGGCTACCGAACAGTCAGCGGGCACGACCATCATGTCCAGAGAGCTTGTCCACTTACAATATTTTGGCGAGGACGGCGAAGCGGGGGAGGTTGGGGAGTACTTTGGAGAGGACGGCGACATCTGAGCAGGAGAAGCTATGGAGAGGTGAGATTCTTTGAAAACGGTCTCGAGGCGAGATTGGGGCTTACTGGGGGAGTCTAGGATCAAGGATGGGGTCAGTGGGCAATTCGAATACACGAGCTCGGGAGCATAAACTCACATCTCGGAGAAGCTGGGCTGAAGGAGGGGCTCGTCGGGGAGTATCGCGGTGACGTCGGACTGAACGACGGCGATTGCGGACTGTACCGCGGTGACGTCGGCGAGAACGAAGGCGACGTCGGCGAGTAGCGGGGACTCGTAGGCGAGTAGCTTGGAGAGGTCAAATTCAGTGCGGGTGAAGTGGGAGAGTACGTTGGGGAGGTGGGAGCAGCCCCTCGGTCGTAGAATGGAGAAGTGGCGTATGGCGAGGTGCCAAAGGGCGACGTAGCGCCGGCGAATGGGGATTGTGGAATATACGGCGAAGTAGGCGAGTAGCCCGGCGAACTGGGGCTGTAGCCAGCACCAGCTGCAGGGGACATCCCACCTGCGCCCATGGGGCTCTGCCCGAAGCCAAGGTACGAGAAATTTGCTGGATCCTCCCCACCGTTGACGGCGAGCGGGGAGAATGCAGCTGACTCCCCCTTGAAGGAGCCGTCCTGGGACCACATCGGCGAACTGCTATCGTAGGGGGTCATTGCGACCTGGCCCGGGGTCATAGCTCCATCCGCTTGAGCAGCGAGCATATTCTGGACGGGGAGCCTGTGGTCCACAATCACATCCTTCAGCATATCGATGTCGAGCGCGACGTCGAACGCTCCTGTGCCCATGGGCGCCATCTGACCGAACATAACGTTCTCCGCAATTCCGTGACAGTCGTCCTTCTCGCCCACGGCTGCCGCCTCCATGAGGATCTCGACGGTCTCCTCGAAGGAACACCTCATCAGTGCTCCCGTGTCAGCACGGTTGATGCCGTGGCGAGTGATGGCCATGAGAGTGCCACGTTGAGTCATGAGATCGCACAGAAGTGCAAGATGGCGGTAATTGACATAGGAGCCGTCGAACTCGATAACGTTGCGCATCTCCCTCATGATGGCGGCCCTAGCGGCCTCAATCCCGAGGACATCGAAAATCTCCACACAGTTGTTGGAGTAAGTGCGCTTGAAATCAACGCCGTCGATGCACATAACGGTCTTCAGGTTGATACCGTCCGTCTCGAGAACCCACTCCTTCTCGTTTTCATCACGGGCCGAAATCGTGCCGTCCTGTCTTGTCACGACCTTGTTGTGCTGCATCATGAACACGCGTTCGATGCCCTTGACGCCGCGCAGGCTGACGGTGTTGAGCATGGTGTTTTCGAGCGACCGCAGGAACTCGTCCTCCTCCATGACACCCGCCAATCCATCTTCATCCTTGTCTGCGCCGCCTAGAATTCGACAGCGAATGACGAGCTTCTCCGAGTTATCTTCGCTCCAGATGACGAACAGATCCTGCTTGAAGCTCTCCGCTATCCGTCCGGCAACGTAGGACATCGTAAGCTTGCGATCAAGCATCTTGTTTCGATCGAGCTCCAGACGCAGAAGCCACGGTGATTGAAGATGGAGTTTCGATTCGATTTCCTCGTCAGGAATTGCGAAGAACGATTCCACGAATACTTGATCCTCCTCGATAATCGTCGATGTCGGGTCCGGGTCATACCAAATCTCCACGGCTGCAGTGACAGTCCGCAATGTGGTATACGCGAGCTCTTGTTGGACGTTCTTCGCCAGCATGGCATCCTTCTGTAGTTCCGGTACGAGGTAAACAGTCAGGGAGGGAGTTTTGATATTCGTGGCCACATTGATGATTTCCTTCAACCTAGGAACACCGAGAGTGACGTTCTTGCTAGAGACACCAGCGTAATGGAAGGTGTTTAGCGTCATCTGCGTCGCGGGTTCTCCGATGGACTGCGCTGCCAGGGTACCGCACATCTCTCCGGGGTGAGCTACGGACTGATTGAATTTCGTTTCGATTTCACCGAGGACCCATTCGAAAGCCTCCTTGTTGAGGTGGAATCGTTCCAAGACACGCCTGCACGCAAACATCCCTCGAAGATGGATACCGAAGAGCATTGTCGCGTTCTCTTGGGCGGCGTGCGCCCAAGAGTCGTCTCCACGAACTACGACAAGCCGCTCAACTAGCCCCCGCACCGCGTCGATAAGGTAAGCAGGTTCCAGGTCGCTGGGCTTCCGGCGATCGATATGGAAAATCTGAACCGCATTTTGGACGATGCGTTGCAGGTTGACGGGTAAGTACGTGGGACGTGATGGATCCTGATTTGGGAAAATGAACTCCCTGAGGAGCCGCCGGTCCTCGACGAGTTGCGCGAATTCTTCGTCCAGCTTCGCCTGAAGCTCCAGCGAACTGTCGTCCAAGCCCACCTGGAGGACGCCAGGAAGGAAGCCACCTTGCGGGTCAGTGACGTCGACTCGGTATTGATGCTCGAAGTCCAGGTCGCTCAGCGCAAACGTCTCGATGTTTTGTCGCTCGATGAAGGCACCGTCCATGCCATCCTCGCCGTAGACGAACTGGATGAGATCGCCGAGCGAGTTGCGAACCGTTCCATCGTAGCAGACGGCCACATCCTCGAGCGCCTTCACGAGTCGGCGCTGGATATATCCTGTCTCAGCCGTCTTCACGGCCGTATCGATAAGACCTTCGCGTCCAGCCATGGCGTGGAAGAAGAACTCGTGAGGCGTTAAACCGCGGAGGTAGGAGTTTTCGACGAAGCCTCGAGCCTCCGGACTGAAGTCATCCTTCGTGAAATGCGGGAGGGTTCGGTGCCGGAAACCGAATGGTATACGGCGACCCTCGACGGACTGCTGCCCAACGCACACAGACATCTGCGAGATGTTGATGTAGGAGCCCTTGGATCCCGCGACGACCATCTGCTTGACGTTGTTGTCCTCCTTCAAGTGCTTCTGGGCATATTGCCCGGAATCGTCACGAGCCAGGTTGAGTTCGCGCTCGACCTTACTCTCGAATGATTCACGGATGGTCATACCCGGCTGCGGTTTAAGACGATCGTGATACGCGTCTTGCGTGATCTTGGACACGGTGGCCTTGCGATCGGCGATGATCTTCGAAATCACTGCGGTAGTCTTGTCGTCGGCGATGGTGTCACCGATTCCGATGCTGAATCCGTTGTGGAAGAGCCAATAGTTAACCACCTGTTGCAAACCGGAGAACAGGCCTCGAGTGGCCTCGGGGCCCTTCTCACGAAACACGACGTGGATGAGGCCGCCTTGAGCTGAACCGACAGTCTTCTTGTCCACGATGCCGAAGATGATGTCGCCGTTCTCTATCATCATACCATCGTCAAAGACCGGGCTGGACGACTTCGGATCCGGAGAGCGAAAGATGTTGATGCCACGAGGAATGCACATGCTCAGTATCTGCTTCCCCGTCCACATCGGCTTGGGTTTAACGATCGTCGGTATAGGCACAGTTCCATCCCACTCAGGTACCCATAGGAGGATATTCTGGACCTGGTTCCAATCAAGGAAGGTGTCGCGTAGCGTAAATTTGCGAATTCCACAGAGAGTATCCTGCACGATGGCCATTACAGGTTTGTTCGCCTGTGGTGAGATGATCTGGGCAAGAGTCAGCATCGGAACAGAGGACGCGCTGCGCACGAAGACTTACTTGTCGCGGTACCCAAGCTATTTGCGCCAACTCCGCGCGGGTCTCTTCACTTTGCGGTACGCTTAGAACGAGGTGGACATGTGAGCACGGGACACGCGGAAGATGCTAGAGTACCTACTGCATGTTCATCTCGTCGCCATCGAAATCAGCGTTGTAGGGGGGAGTACTGGTGGTAACGTCAGAACTAAGCTCGAACTCTCGCAGCTGAAACCTACACGGATAGGTTCAGACGGAAAGCTAGTGAATGAAGACATCAGCAAGAGCTCCGATAGTCTCGGAATGGACTGACTGGAATACGGCATGAGTTTGACGCGATGGCTCATCATACTCATTTTGTGCAATGAAGGTTGCCGATTGAAAAGCACGTAGCTAATCGTCGGCATGAGGAGGTTATCTGGGAAAAAGGATGAAAGAGACGCACTCTCCATCCTTCAGATGACGCTCGACGATCCAACCATATTGCAGAAACGCGTCCGCTCGCTTGTTGTACCTCAAATCGATACGCTCGCCTGTATCGCGGACTACGTAACGTGCTCCAGGATATGCCGTCGGGCCATTGCGGACCAACTCCTGGAGATATGCAATGTTGTACGGGGTCACTAGATAGACGTTAGCACATGTATGAGATTGCGATACACGGGTTCGTACCTCGCTCTGGGTACGTCAGCGTCATAGCGATACTCCGCGGCACACCAACTTCGTCGAGCATCAGGTTGGGGTCACCAGTGATGACAGTGCGCGCCGAGAAGTCCACGCGCTTGCCCATCAAGTTGCCCCGCAGCCGTCCCTCTTTGCCCTTCAGCCTCGCGCGTATAGCTTTCACAGGTCGGCCCGACTTCTGCAGAGCCTGCGGTATGCCGGCGATATCGTTGTCCATGTAGGTCGCAACATGAAACTGCAGCAACTGCTCATACTCCATGGTGACGTGCGCGGGAACACCTTCCTGTTCATGTTTCCTGACGTTCGCGGACGCCTTGATGATATCACCTAGCTTGTAGGTAAGATCATCCTCGCTGCGCATTGTTCCGCCATCAACGGCGATACTCGGTCGAACCGGCGGCGGGGGGACAGGGAGAACGGTCAAAATCATCCACTCCGGACGCGCGTACTCGTCTGAGAGACCAAGTAGATGAAGGTCAGAGTCGGTCATCTTCTTGAAGGTGGTGTAGACCTCGGATGGTAAGAACAGCCGCTTATCTGGCTGATGGGCCTTAAGGTCCTGTGAACAGTGATGAGGCGACGCTCTGCCGCCACGACGTTAGAATACCAACCTCATCATCATCCTTGGACTTTTTGTATTGAACAAACAACTTCAACCCTTCCTTCCGGATGAGCGGTTGGTGGTGACCGCATCCGCCGTGACCTTTCTTCACTGGCTCTTCGCCGTCCTGGCCGTCACCTTCCTCCTTGGGGTCGTCGGCCTCGCACACCATTTTTCCTTTGCAATGCCCCCACACGACGGCCATGCGCTTCTTCGGGTCGCGAACATGACGGATCTTGTCCGCAAAGTTGGGATCGGACTTACGTATCGAGAAACAGGGTGAAGGAGCAACATGAGGGATCAATGAGTCAGCGATGCACAGCAATGATAACGACGACAACGTTTGAAGATGACCTCCGAAGCGCTAACTACTGTTACGGGCAAACCATGACAGCAGCTCTGCGTCACAGAGAGCATATCATAGCTTGGTCAACCCGCGGACGTGGCTTGTCAGGGCCACGCCCAACCAGTATTCGCATTCCTCGTTCAGCCCCCATTTCACCACGCACCCCGCGTCCAACCAGCCACGAGCGGTTGCAGTGGTATCGCGGCGATCAAGCGATCGAAAACGCGCGATACCCCGCCTAGGTGGAAGAACGCCCCGATGATAGGATATCATCGGGGACCAACGCGGTGCGGGCTTGGGGTTCTCCATTGAAGGAGAGAGCCCCCAGAAAATTGGCGGCGGGGAACAAAACGAGGGTCAACGAAAATGACACTCACGGTGTCAGCCTTCAACTTCCCGCAGTTCACGCATATACACTCCAGAATCTTTTTGACCTTCACGATGAAGCCTAGATCACCGTCAGCGAATCGTAGAGTTCGAGGCAGTACAAGAACTAACCAGGGTGGAAGACAGGTCGCGCGAGTTCTATATGACCGAAGTGGCCCGGGCATTCCGACATACCCTCGCCACACGTCTGACATTTGAAGTTCCGGTCGATGGTGCCCATGCGAGGATCCATCAGGCCGCCCATCTTCGGCTTGTGAGTGGTCTCGTCCATGACTTCAGGAAACTCGATCTTCGCGACGGAGTATGCTTTCTGGAGAGGGATCAGAGACATCCAAGCAAAGGGTAATACGACTCGTACAATTTCCTCGGGAGACAAGATACCAAACTGCACCTCGGCGACCCTCTTAATGGGAGCCGCCGAGTATGCAAACTGATGACCCAGCATGGTTCGCGAAAAAACCCAAAAGCCTGTGTGTAGCCGGTAACGCTTGAGGATTGGAACGACGACGATGGCCGATCTATTAGATAGCAAACGTTCGCAAGCAAAGTATATTATAGAGCCAAGAGACCGAAGAGTCGCTTTTCGATGTTTTAGGGAGTTTCAAAAACCAGTTCGTGAGCCACGCAGACGCCAGAAAACCGCGCAAAGAGGCTTCAAAAGGTCCGAGGAGAGGATTGGCGTCGCAGACAAATGTTCTCCAAGCCTGTCTAGAGCAGCTGAAACGCGTTTGCGTGGGACGACGATGGGCACAGATGGAGTTGACGTCGGCGTCAACGGCGTCGAAGGCAAGGGAGGGGGCCCTCGCGCTCGCCGTTGACTCCCAGTTAGCCCCGTACGTTTTCAGACTCCGCTTCAATAATCCAGACTCTGAGTCAGCCCCGCCAGGCCGCCACAGCTTCACTGCGTGACGCAGCTGCGCTCAGCTGTGCCGCCAGGTGAGCGCCACCGCTGCCTTACAGGTGCTCTGCCAACTGTTCATCGACCACCATGACATCCTGGCTGTGGGGAACGTCTCAAGTAGACGAGCTAGTCGGTGGGTTCTAGCATCCTAAATATCGAATAGAACTCATGAGTTATTGCAGACAAAGCAACGTCGGAGCTTCTCCCCGCTGGCTCAGAGGACATTGCACTCAATCTCGAGATCTGCGACCAGATTCGCTCGAAGACGGTGCCAGCCAAAGACGCTGTGAAGTCACTCAAGCGGAGACTGAATCACAAGAACCCCAATGTTCAGCTACTAGCGCTCGGTGTAAGTGATATGCTCGTCCACGTCCAACCAACATGATTGACGTATCGTGGATTAGTTGACCGACGTCTGTATCAAGAATGGGGGGGATCATTTCCTGCAGGAGATTGCTGCTCGAGACTTCATGGACAACTTGGTATCCATCCTGAGGATGCCAGCCCTCAACTATGAGGTCAAGAACAAGTTGCTGCGCTTGATTCAGAATTGGGCGATTGCTTTCGAAGGCAAACCTAGCCTTGCCTATGTACCCCAGGTGTATAAAACATTGAAGGCTGAAGGTGTGTTCCCGTGTGTCTCGGTGCCTTGAGTGAACCTCACAGAATCCCAGGCTTCAATTTTCCCCCGAAGGATCCAACCGTTCTAAGCGCAGCCATGGTTGACACCCAGACCGCGCCGGAATGGATTGATTCTGATCTCTGCCTTCGTTGTCGTGATCCTTTCAGCTTTACCAATCGCAAACATCATTGCCGGAACTGTGGACAAGTCTTCGATCAAAAATGCTCCTCCAGGTCTCTCCCTCTTCCACACTTCGGCATCTCTGATCCTGTACGAGTGTGCGACAATTGCCATCCAAAGCTCCTGAAGCACGCGTCCCAACACAAGCCTTCGACTCATCATGGCCGGTCATATAGCCAAGGAGCCAACCGACACCGTCATCAGCGGGACTTCGAAGATGCTGAGCTTCAGAGGGCCATCCAGCTTTCTCTTTCCGAGATGGGATCGTCTCATGCAAACCGTCCTGGCTATGTTCCGGAGCAGCCCACCGACTGGTATTTGTCGGAGCCGCCCTTGGTTGACCGGAAGACGCGGCCTATTGCGGATGACGAAGACGATCCCGACTTGAAAACCGCTATCGAGGCGAGCCTAAGGGAGGCAAATGCACCGCGTCCCAGCGCACCCGTCGCACTGGAAACCCCGCGTTCGGACTCAACGCAGCCTTATTTCGCGTACGCCGGCCCTGGATACTCTCAGTCGTATCCTCCTGCATCCGTGCCTACCCCTCAGCCATCCGTGCCATCGTTACCGAACTACGATCTTGCGCCTTTGGAGTCCGACGTCATCTTGACGTTCAACCAAGCGGTCGAACATGTACAGGCTCAACATGGTCAGGACATACTGCGCTATCCGGCTATCAATGAGCTTCACCACAAGGCGACGACCTTAACGCCGAAACTCACTATGAGCATCGAGGACACTAACCGCAAACATGGTACGTGAGATTCTTCTCCACGCGCCATGACCAACGCTCACGCGCTTGTCCGCAGAGGTCCTTACGGATATGCACACCAAACTCTCGCAAGCCGTCAAGATCTACGACCGCCTTCTCACCGAGCAAGTCTCCCGACCGACATGGCAAAGCTCACAACCCACGTCATATGCACCCTCAACTTCGATACCTTACACGCCGAGCTACGCTTCTCCCGCACCAGCTCCATGGTCATCGCCTGCTCAGAGTACCTCACATTCGGAGCCCCAGATGACATCGGGCTATACATCAGCCGTTTCCCTCACCTCCTATCAACCTCCTCAACAAGTGACTAGCCCGGTCTCGTACTCTCCACAACAACCATGGCAGCCGGACTCACTGCAACAACGACAACAATACTCGGCTCCTACTCCCGCAGCCAGCATACCACCGCAGAACTACGCCCCATCATCAGTCATTCCTGGCCAGGTTCAGTCGCCGCCTCCGTCTGCGCACGCGAACGGTGCGCTGCCAGCGTCTCAACCGGCTTCAGCGTACAGCCCGCCATCTTCGCTCTCCCGTCAACCCACATATGCGTCTTATGCACCCCCTCATCAGCAAGCGACTCAGGCTGCCCCCTCCCTTCCGTCTTTCCCAGCTGTCCCGACCGCGGCTCCTCAAGCAGTCTCCATGTACAGCTCTCCCGCCCCACCGGCAGAACGTAAGGAAGCGCTATTGATTGACCTGTAAACTAGAGGATGTGTACAGTAATCCTGCAGTATTGAACTTATGAAAATGACGTATTCCAATGAGCGGATGAACCAGAACTAACGGCGCCAGGTGCGCCGCGCGATCGGAAGCGGCACGCGCACGCGTTGTGTGGCTTACCACCGTCCACTGCATCGTCGTTTGGCTTTCACTCTCCTTCTCCATTTCCTTCCATTTCCTCCATTATAGATAGCACCGCTCATTCATCATGACAAAGACGTACATCATGAACGGGCTCATCGAAAAGGTATGTATAGTAAATGTGGCGCCGGGTGTGGCTCTAAGCTCCTTCGTAGATGCAATCGTCGGACCAGGACTTCCGGTGCGCTCGGGGATCGCCCATGCAAGGTTGTCCGACTGAATATTTGGGTCAGATATATGGGCCTAAACGATCTGATGAAGGAGATCGAACAAGATCCCAATAGTTTCTACGGTGACGAAACTGTTGAGATGAAGGTACTGAAGCAAGTCATGGCACTCGTGGAGGACAATATCTCGGAGGTGAAGAACCAGGCTGTCAAATGGTGAGCATAATGAATCTCCTATCTATGCTCTGGGGCTTACTTCGCTAGCTTGGGGAAACTCACCAAGATCCTCCGGGAGAACCAATTGGATCTTGTTATCGACAAGCTCATCGAATTCTCCGCGGGCAAGGATGAGGAACTACGAGACATCTCTGGCCTTGGTCCGTACTGTCACGACAATCTTCGCGTCAAGACCACTCATATCTCTCAAAGCCTTGAAGACCATTACATCGGAACTGCCGGCTGACAAAAGTATCACGTCGAAAGCCTGCTACAAGCTGGCACCTAAGCTGGTCTCGCAATTGTCGAATGTGAGTAGAGTCCTGACCACATATTGTTTGCTCTAAGACCTCTTTGCAGACTAAGGCGTCGCCAGAAGCCTTGATCGAGACGCTCTCAATCCTCTCAATCCTCACCAGCAGATTCCCCACTCAGCTCGCTACCGCCAACCTGAACCCCGCGCCGCTTTCCGCGATCTCTCCTCTGCTATCCCATCCTCGCCCCGCCGTGCGCAAACGCGCCATTATCACTCTTGCGCAGGTCGTGCCTATATCGTCACCACAGCTCTTCACTACCCTGCTTCAGAAAGATATCATTCCGTTTTTGGCGCCCGGATCCAACTTGGACAAGCAGCGCACAACCGTACAGCTCGTCACTGCTGTGGCACGGCACACTCCAGGTCAGATAGCACCCTCCATCAGTCAGATTGTACCAGGAATTGTCGAGGCTGCGAAACGAGACGACGAAGAACTTCGAGAGAGTTGTCTACAGGCCTTAGAAGCTCTGGTTCTGCGTTGTCCGATTGAGGCTAGCCCGTTCGTTGGTAACATTATCCAGGTGGGGAACATATATATCAAGTACGACCCCAACTATGCTGGCGACGATGACGAGGACGAGGAAATGGAGGACGAGGACGAGGATGATGACATGGACGAGTATGCGGTCATCTGGTGTGTTTGGTATCAGTGCTGACGGATTCACAGGTATGAGGACGATGAAGACACCTCGTACAAGATACGTCGTGCGGCCACGAAACTTCTCGCTGCTGTTATTGGGACCCGTCCCGATCTACTCGCAGCTCTTTATAAAGAAGTTTCCCCTGTGCTCATCTCCCGCTTCGGTGACCGCGAGGAAACCGTGCGGTTAGAGGTATGGGCGACCTACAATACCCTCCTTCACCAAACTCGCGTGTTTGGTGGTGTCCAGCCTTCCAAAGACATCGAATCAGTCGGCGGTAAGAGAAAGCGTGAAAGTGAAGGTATGGAGGTCGAGGAGACTCCGTCCGTTCTTCTGCGCGCTCAAGTGCCAAGCCTCTCCAAAACGTTATTAAACCAGCTGAAGTCAAGGAAGGCGTCGCCAGCCACTCTTCAATCTGGATTCGGAATGTTGTCAACATTGCTCCTCGTACTTCCTGGCAGCCTCTCCAATCAAATTCCAGTCATTGCATCGCTCTCCAAGAATGTTTTCTCGCAGACATCCAACAATACCGGAGCTACTCTGCAGCTTTCCTGCCTGACGTTCCTCGCCAGGTTGTTCTCAACCCACTCTCCTCCTACCTTCTCGGCTTCCCTTCCAACAATCACCCCCGCGTTGCTCAAGTCACTTGCTGAGAGACATCCCCGCGTCGCGTCGGAGTCTTTTCGCGTCTTTTCCTCGCTTCTCAACGCGATGAAACCGGTAAAAGGCAATGACTGGGCGGACCGGGTTTATGAAGAATCTGTTCAGAGGCTGAGCAACCACGATACGGATGCCGAAGTGCGAGGATGCGCGGAGGAGTGCATCGCGGACTTGTGGATTTGCGCCACAGACGTCGTGAAGAGCAAAGACCGCAAAGAATGGGATTATATACGTCGGACCACGGGACGAACGGAAGGCGCGGTGAACGTAGTGACTCGCGTAGCGAAAGAAGTGGACGTTGGTGACGACTGGACCAGTGCCTCGATCGATTGGGTGATGACGCTACTCAAGAGAGGCGGACGAGCGGGCAAGCCCGAGGCATTCACATGTCTTGATGCCTTATTGAGGAAGTAAGTTCTTCATTCACCTACCATCCACATCCTTACTGATCATAGCGCAGGTACAAATCGGAAGTTCCTCGCGATCTTGTATCCGCCTTGGTTCCCCAACTGAAGGGCTTCCTTGCGACATCGGATATATCATTGCTGTCTCACTCGGCCGCCACGCTCACTCTGCTGTTGCAGCTCTCGCCGTCTTCAACATTCCCCGAGGTTGAGCGGGATATCTTGAAGGACGTGTATGGCGTAGCGGCATCTCCATTGGTATCCGGTACCGCTCTTGATTCCCTCCTTGGATTCTTTGGTGCGCTAGTGGAAGCCGACATGGAAATAGCCACGCACGTGGTTCCAAACCTGAAGATCACTGCCGAGAAGGCTGAGGACGGCGAGGTATCGCAGGCGAACGTAGCGAAATGTATCGCACAGGTCGTCAAGAGCCAATTGGCCATCGCCGCCGGTACTATCGCTGAATTTTCCAAGAACATCAAGGTGAGATACCTTGAATACTATGTATCTCCTTCACCTATGAATATCACGACTAGCCTGCCTCTAAGGCGAAGCCACGACAAGTTGTTCTCAGTCTCTTAACCTTGGGAGAATGCGGGCGTTTCATGTGAGTGTCCCACCCTAGATTGCCGACACGACTCCTCAATTCCTTGGAGAATACAGTGACATGTCGAACCAACAAGATATCTTCACTCATGCTATTAACCACTTTGGTGCAGAGCAGGAGGAAATACGCACTGCGGCTGCCTTCGCTGCCGGCAAGTCTCAATGGCTGACACTGATCCTCCGTCCTTACCCTCCCCTTACCCAGGCAACATCGCGATCGGCAACTTACATTTGTTCCTTCCGGCCATTGTCAAGCTGGTAAAGAGTGATCCTCAGAAGCGTTTGTTGTCCCTACACGCTCTCAAAGAGGTGCTGTGCTGTCAATTGCTCGGTCGACGTACATTACTGACCGTATACGCTCAGGTCGTCAGTCACACGTCTCATGGGCAACTGGAGACGGTTGCCGACACCCTGTGGACTCCGCTGTTCGAAAATTCTGAGAATGCTGAAGAAGCTACGCGCAACGTCGCGGCGGCGTGCCTTGGAAAGCTCACCACAACACATCCATCACAATACTTGCCGCAGCTTCATGTACGTGTTGCATACTTGAGGACGTCCAACGTCCAGCATCGCTAACCGGCGACTCAGGCACGTATTCGTGACGTAAATCCTGCTGCAAGAGCTACTGTCATCGCCGCCATCCGCTACACCTTCGCGGACGCCTCGCAATCGTATGACGAGTTGCTGTCTCCGCTGCTCGTGGACTTCCTGTGTCTCATGCAAGACCCGGATCTCGTGCGTAGTGCATATGAGGTTACATCGGGTAACCTCTCACATCATTTATAGACTGTGCGACGACTCGCTCTGTCCGCATTGAACTCAGCTGCGCGCACAAAACCGCATCTCGTTCGGGAGCACCTCGCGTTTATCATACCCAACCTTTACTCGGAAACCGTGGTCAAACCTGAGCTTATCCGCACTGTGCAGATGGGCCCTTGGACACACAAAGTCGACGACGGTCTCGATGCCCGCAAAACGGCGTACGAGACTGTGTACACTCTGGTAGGCTTGTATCTGAGCAACATCTATTCGTCGACCTGATTTATGCATGTCATCTCTAGCTCGACACTTGCCTTCCCAAGTTGGACATCAACGAACTGTTGGCGCGCGTCCTCAGCGGTTTGGGAGACGATTCAGACGAGATCAAGGTCATATGCCACATGATCCTCTTCCGCCTCTCGCAAGTAGCGCCCACCGCTGTTGCCCAGCGGCTCGATGAGGCCACGCCATTGCTTGAGAAATCGGTCAAGGGTCCCAACGTCACCAAAGATACAGTAAAGCAGGACGTCGAACGGGCGGCAGAGCTGCGCAGAAGCACTCTTCGCGCGTCTGCGGCGCTTAGCAAGATATCCGTTTCTGGCCTGTCGCCCAAGTTTGACGCATTTATCGAGGTCTTGCAGAAGAGCGAATGGGCGACCGAGTTCCGTGAACTGGTAGGCGCTTAAATGCATGGCGCGCGGTTTGAAATGCTCTATATCGTGTGTGCATCGTCATCGTCATCACCTCCATATTCACATCGCAAACGATCTCCACTCTATCTGCCCAAAGAACTGTACTTAGTACATGGAAAGAACCCAGCGAAATGTATTCATTATCCGAATATCCGGCGTTTGATTTCGTTCCATGCGCGTTGCCTTTCTTTGGCCGCCGCTCCATCGAAGAGCACGGACTTGTTCTCGATTGCTCTGCGGCTTAGATATGGCATGACATCCTTCAAAGCGCCATAGGGGACGTATCTAACAACATGTTCGTTGGTCACCAAAATTATCTATTATGGAAGCGTAGAGGAGAGAGCTCACTTCAGCACGAACGGCGAAGCCGCCTTCGTCTTGCTTGCTAGGTAGTCCGTAAGTTCATCGCTCATCCCTATTCTAGATATTGAGCCACCACATGCTGTAGTGCGGTGAGACAACACATACCATATAATTGGCCCATATTGATCCTTTCCGTGACCTCCGGGCTCAAGACGACCTCTCCTCCTTGCGTCCTGGACCCCAGTCCGTGCTGAACGATTTCCTCCAGCACGAGCTCTGCACTCGTCGTGTTATGCGTGCCGAACAACACGCCGATCGTGGGCGTTCCGTTTCTTCCGCGAGCCTTCACATCCTTCGCGACGCCTTCAACCAGCACGCGCAAGCACGCATTGTAGCACGCGTCCGTCTCCGACTTCTTCAGCCAAACGGGCGGTTCCGGGTCCGGCGAGATAGAGGGCAGTTTGACTTGGAGGCTAGGGTCGGAGGAATCCTTCGGGGTCTTGCCGTTCGGGTGGGCCGCCAGCTCGTGCGGGTGGTACGCGCCGCGGACGAGCTTGACCCCGAGCGCGAACCCGTTTTCGCGCGCATCCTCGAGACTTTGTTGCAAGTAACCCAACGTTCTGCGAAAGGACGTTGGGCGCGATAAAGAAGGGGATAATGTTGAAAGACGAACCTCCGCAGGTAGGCCTGGTAAGTCTGATATATCAGCGGTTGCACTGCGGGAGCGGCTACTGGTGTCGATCCGATGAGCTGCTTCCATTTACCTCCGGTCGAAGGCAGTCTGTTGAAATGGCGCATGAGCGCGTGTGCATACGCATCTACCGCGGGCTGGGCCGCGTTTTCAGTGCTACGCTGGGCATGCTAAATGGTGGAACGCATACCTGGTACCAGCTGCGGTAGACCATATGAGCAGATGAAGACGTGCATCTCGGATCTCGACAGCTTACGTGTATTCCGCATCGATGATGACCTTTACCCCCCTCTCTTGCGCCCGCGAACATATCCTGAACATGTCATCGTACAATTCTTTGAGAGCGACGATGTCTTGTGTAGTGAGAGGAGTCTTTGCCGGGGGAGACGGAGAAGCGAGAATATCCAGATCCGTGGGGACTGGATAACCAGGAAAGGCTATCGGCGATTTAGTCCGAGGACGGGAGTTGACCAGGTAGGATGAAAAATTGACGAGAGTTTGAGCATCCGGTAACAATGCCGTCTAAGGGAATTGAGTGATGTACGACTGGTTATCAGGAGAGGGTCGGGGAGCGGTCCAGACGTGAACACATACGAGTTTCACCGCAACCCACGTCCTCCTACCGGTCCGTTCAGTTCCCAGCCCGTCTTCGAAATCGGCGGCAACATTGATGCAATTGATCATTTCCTCCACTGCCTGTTTATGAGGCGGCTTCTCGTGCTCATTCGTGTGTGAGACTTGAACGCCAGCTGCTTCGGCCTCATCTACCTCCACGCTGTATGCAAATAGGCAGCCCTTGTTCTCAGCACGCAATTCCTTCAGTAAAGGGATGCATTCTTGCGCAGTGTCGGCTCCTACGAACTGCGTAAAACACGTAAGAGCGTTTGATGAGCCAGAGACACTCGCATATATACGGGCCGACGCACCTGCGAGAAGAAGGTCGCCCTCACGACGGCCTCCGTGATGTGCTTCACCCCCGGTATCGATAGGAGCGTATTCAATACAGTCGGCGCGGCATCCACCAAAGTAGGGAACGAGCAAGCAGCGTAGACCACGTATGTTCGGATGAGGCTGCCCAAGGATGCCGTAGGCCGCTTGTGTTTGTCCTCCTCCGCATCGGCATCGGCGTGAACGCTGCGATCTCCAAGCCCCAGCAGGAGAGCGGCTCCAAGGATGCCTCCTGTCGCTGCGAATCCGTATTTCGATAGGCGAAGTGCCTGTCGCTTGCGCGCTTCGCGTTCCGGTCCAGGGTTGGGCGGTTCGCTCGACAGACGCCTGGCTTTCGGGACTGGCGGCAGTCGCGGGAGGCGCGTGAGCCTACACTGCGGCCGTCCGAGGAGGGGGCGAGAGTACATCGAGGATGAAGTGCAAGGCTTGGTCCGGGCAGGTACTTATCATACTCGGAATAATAGTAGAGGTCAAGATAAGGCACGTCTGGACGTTCGGACATTCGCGATGTTTGTGCAGTTACGGCACGACGCGTGCGGCCCGCTGCAAGCTGCTGCGACATGTGGTAAGATCGTCCATTTGATCATCGACAAGGTCCGCGTTCTCCGTCGGTATTCCGTCGCCATGTGGCGCGACGTGTGCGGGCACCCCTATGCACAGTACACTGGCCATCATCTTACCCCTTTATAACAGTCTACGTGCTATATGTGATGTGGTAAACGACTTCGGACAAGCTTGCGCGGACATCGATGCAGACTGATTGCAATGACGATGGCATACATTGATATTTCCGTGGTGGTCAGCATTTAAGGGGGGACGGCATATTCCCTGTTTATTGCCGCGATGAGCTCCTGGAATCGGTCTGAGGGGACCAGCATCATGCGCCCCCCTGTATCGAGTCCAAACGCCTCCTCGTCCCGTGGTTGCGCGTTCGTGAACGAATAATCGATGGCGTGCGTGGCGAACTAGTTACAAACGGAAGAGTGCCGGCGTCAGGTGGCCGTTACGGGCGGACGGATCATCGGTAACAATCACGTATGCTGACCTTTTGGATGATCTCATCTTCGGGATGGAACGAGTACGATCCGCCTTTGGCGGTGCTAGACGCCTGCGCAGCTGCGGCATTCTTGTGCTTTTTCGACCGTGGTTGGTCGGCATGGAGCTCTGCAGCTTCCGCGTCTGTGAGCTTGTATATCCTTGAGATGAACATTAGATGCGTGAAACGGTATGGTTCATTCTGTGAGATGCCGGCTGTTAGTTGCTTCTGCAGCTTGAGTGCGTAAGTAGAACCCACGTCGTCAATGGCCCACTTGATTTCGTTCTCGAGCATACGGTACATCGGCGGGACGGTCTGCACGGGCATGTTGATCAGTCGCTCGGAGAACACGAGTCCGACGTGATTTTGGGACTGCAATCCTGACTCCCCCAGGAGGCCTTGGAGCGCTTGATGAAACGCAGGATTGGCTCCCGACTTGGCGAGAGCGTAATCCCTGATGGCCCGTATGGAAGGTCGAGCCTGCGATAAGCAAAATCGTTCTCGAAACCAACCTTGAGAGGCAGAGGCACAAGCATTCACACACCTGGTGAACATGCATGTTCAACACCGTAAGCACCGCATACGGATCGCTCTCGATCCCGTCGCATTTGATCGTCGTCCCGACCAGGGGTTGGCTAAGGATGAGATCTGCCAAATCGTTCACTTGTAAAGCCTCCGCATCGCTTTGGAATTGTTGTACGATGAGCCTCTTGAGGGCGATGTAATCGACCTTCGGATTCGGATCGAAGAATTCGAAGTCGACATCGACGAGGCTCTACTAGAGCACCAGCGTTTCAGGTTCCCCCTCACAGCGTGCATCGTCACAAAAAATCACATACGACGTCGCTATCGTCACCATCGACTTCGTCTTGGGTCTTCTGTTTGCGTTTGGCCATGGGGCAGGTTCGATGCGCGACTGCCAAAAAACGGTGGCGCCGGACTGGAGGCTGGATCACGCTCAGAATCAACACGCCATGATGCATGTTACAAACAGCATTCAGAACTATGATACGACATCCGTAGAATGCAGTTCTCTATCACTTCAAGTTCGGTGGACGTAAATCGGCTACTTGTCCAGATTGTAAGGGTGATCGAGTCTACGCAAGCTGGCGCATACTGATGCACAATGCCACTTGGTTACAGGTCTTGATGCCGAACAACATCCGTTAAGCGACAACGTATTCCTTCCATGAACGAGCACAGTCTCAAGTCAATGACATGACTCGGCGCCATCGCATTCGAGCCGTGAGTGCATGCAATCAGGTATGTCTCCTCGGCTGTCGACATCACACAGGAGGTACTTACCATGCCCAAGCCTTAATCTTAATCCCTCTATCCTCGTTGATGACCAGTCCTAGTACCTGGCGATGGAGTCGTATCCACATGTTCAGAATGCTCGTATCACGGTATCGGGCCCCGTTCCTGTGGACTGGGTATCCTATGATATTGAACCGCGGTTCTCGTAATGCCTGCCGTCAATGGCAGTCACTGGACGCTGGCTGACCTCCCAACGATCAGAGTCGTAACCTCAGTCCCTCCTGCAAACCCTCAGACTTGCCTCAGACGCACCCCTAGTTCCCGCTCCCGAACCCCATCCCGAACACAGCCTTTTTGTCTCAGTGTGTTCGCCGGCTCCGTGGTCCCGAGCAAGGTCCGAGCCCGATTGCTAGTGACCGACCGGCGATCTTGTTCTTTCTCCCCCGATATCGTGTCTCGAATCGGAGACATGACGCTCATCTAGGTACAATTGGCGAAGGGTTTCCATAGATAACCGGGGAGTACCTCATAGCAAGCCCCAAGTGCCGATCGGCTCAGCAGTGAGAGTTGCTCTCAAGATTCTGGCGTATCACGTCGACAATGTTTGGTACCAGGTGGTTTTCGTTTTGGTTTCCCTCGACAATCCCTTGCGGTCTATTAAGCTCTATCAATCACGTCGTACCAACAACAAATACACTATCGCGAAGGCTTACTAGCTTACTCATACCTCGAGGTTCCAGAACACAGGGGGGTATCAACGATTAACTGCACATATCGCACAACATGGTGGAGAATAACATGGATAACGTTGACACAGCTGGAAGCTCGAGAACGTGACTGATAGCGTCAGATTACAGTGCTTGTAGAATAGAACGGCGCCCAAAGGTGAAACGCGACAGTACCCGAATCCTGGATGTGTGCTTGGTGAACCTCTTGTCTCGCGTTCAGGTCTTGAAGCCGGTCGCATGCAGAGAGCTGGGTCCGTCTTGCCGAACGAACACGCCAGAGTCACGCTCGTTGCATGCCTCATCCTCATCTGCCTCCTCCTCCTCCAGAAGATCCACCGGGAAAGTCGGGCACAAAGGCGTATCGAGTTCCGTGTCGTCCTCCGCGGCTCGTTCTTCTTGGCCCGACGCCCATGAAGACCTAGCGCTGTGATAGGTGCTCCCCTTGGAGGCGAGCGAATGCGTACGAGAGTGCGCGACGCGCTCAGCTCCGCCACCCTCTCGATCCGGCAGCTTCGTCTTCGCCTCCGATGACGACCAAGGCAGTCCAGCTTTGACACCGCCCAGCCTTCTAAAGCGCTGAGTGATCTCTCTTGTCCTGATAGACCGAACCGGCGAGACCGGGGAAGACGGGACAGACGGAAGCGGCTTCTCCACCGGAACTGGTGACTCTAGTACATCAGGCAGCGGAGGCGGAGTGAGGGCAGAGTCAGACTCCTCAGGATCTTTCACGTCCGCGACCTTTGAGAACGAACTGTGAAGCCGGCGAAGACCATGAAAAATAGACGACACCGTAGGGCCCGTTTCCAACGTGGGTGTACGATCGTTCGGGGACAATCTACCAGACGATGAGGGAATACGGCCGAGCACCGGTGAATTCGAGCGCGCGTTTGAGAACTAATTCACATCATGTGAGCCTCTGCACCACGAAATACGCTCCCAAGTCACTAACCTCTGGGATATACGGCTGAAGCCATCGTCCTCCCTTCTCTCTGAAACTATGCAGCTCGTGCACAGTTGAATCTTCCCCCAAGACTCCACTATCATCTCTCGCGTCTTCGAACAGATCCTCGTCCAAGCCGCTCCCCAGGCCCTCCCCATCATCGTCAAACGACAACATGTCCATGCATAATCTCCCGATGCTAGCGGAATCCCCATCGTCTGACAGACAATTGACCGACCCAGCCCTCGAGCTCGCGCCGGAGGGCATCATCCAGGGGTCGCTGAAGCACACACTGCCCTCGTGATCATCGCCAGCGATCGAGCTCTCTCTGCTCCGCGGGGTGAACATGAGGTCCATCTCGCTCAGGAAGCGCTGCCTTTGATGCTCGAAAGGGAACGAGGGCTTGTGCCGTACTTGACCATCCGCTGGAGGGCTTAAGTCTTCGATATATGCGCCCGGCATGATAACGTCCTCCGTCACCGCCGTCGTGGGTTCCTCAAGCATCTTCTGGCTCTCCATCTCGGTCGAGTTGCTCCTGGCGAAGGGAAAGGGCGAGCCAGAACGACCGCTCCGAGAACGCTGTCGCTCCGCCGTTTGTGCCCCCGAAGCTAGAGACGCATCTGTGTCCGCTCCCGAATCAGCTCCGGACAATGCCGCAGCGAGCGGCGGGCACGGGAACTCAGACAGAGACGGGGCAGGCGAACGAGACGTGATCGACAAGCTGCCGGACTTTCTGAAGGAGCCCAGAGACCCGATAGAGCCATCGAACGTCCGCTCGGAGTCAGGGCGGAGATGCTGCCTATTCGAGAACGGATCTTGGGCAACACCAGCGGACGATGCTGATCCTGCTGAAGGCGCCTTCTCGCTATGCCGCGGACGGTACGAGGGCGGGGACGAGGGCGGTTCCCGGCCTCTGTGCTTCTCCAAAGGCACGTATTTAGCCATCCTGTACGACGGAGGCGTCGTCTTTCCCGGGGAACGGCGTACGGGAGTGGTATCGTTATCAGTCGACGGTAACTGGGGTGGTGTGAAGGCAACATCTCCCGTGGTGCCGTGGGGTTCAGGCGTGCGCATCCGCGAAGGTTCCACGCAGTCCACCAGACCGAGACCTATGCTGCTCCCGCTCTCGCACGAGGCCCTGCCCGCCTGCCCCTCAGGTGAAATTGCGGGCGTCCTACATTGCATGGCCCATGTCTTGTTCGCCTTGGGCGTGCTGGCAGAGTCCTCGTCCAACAAGCCGCCCCCGAAGTCGGCGGAGCAGCCGGAGAAGTGGCGCATAGGGGGTGCAGGCAATGGCTGGGTCGGAGCGGCCTTCGCAGATTCCCGTCTCAGTAGCCTTTGCCTGGTTGCCGAAACGGACGAAAGCCTGGGACGCAAGCCTGGTTTATCCAAAGGTCCATCCTCCAGCTCAGGAGTGGGGTACGCCAGAATCGCTCGCTCGAGATGAGACCGAGGGCTTGAACGACGAGGGCTGGGAGGGTTGCCCTTGGGCGAGTGCGCGGGGAATCTGTAGGAAGTAGGCGGGTGCGGGGCTTCGTATGAGCAACCGTAAACCTTCGGGGTTTCGAATGTAACGCGACTCCGTTGAGACGAAGAACGCGAAAAGCCTCCGAACTCGGGCGAGGTAGGCGTAAGCGGCAAGGGAATCCTCTCCGGCGCGGGATAATAGTCGTCGTTGAGCGAATAGATGCTGCCGGCCGCTGACCCGAGCGTCCTCGAAGGCGAGCCCGATGGCGAGCAATGAAATGCGTCCACGAGCTCGACTTCGCCCTTGGCGAACGGATCCGACTCCGGAGTGAATGCGCGCTCCATGTCGGCCTGGTTGAGCTCTTCCTCTATGTCCAGATCCGCGAGGCTGGCGCGCTGTCTCAGGGACGGAGCGGACGTGGATCGCCTGGGAGGAGCAGGAACGTCGATGCGCATGCGAACCGGCTTCGGTTTGGACTTGGACCGCTTCTCCTGAACCTTACTGGAGGGCTTCTGTTTTCCCGACCTATCCTTGCGCTTCGTCGTGCGAGAGCTTCTCTCTTCGACCTCAGCCGAAGGTCGCCTACTCGCTCTGACGTTCTCGGGAAAATTGAAGGTAGCGGAGATGGGCGTGACCGGGAGCGACGAGGAAGGTAGCGAACCGGGCGAAGTGCCTGACGGGCTGCTCTTGGAGGTAAACGGGCGACCCAGTTTCGACATCAGCTTAGATGCAATGCTTGACTTGGATTGCTGTGTGATTGCGATCAGTGATACGGCCTCGCAGCGTAGCGAGTGGGATCATTACATTGGTCGCGGTAGACGTCGCTGAGCCTCTTCTAAGGTGCAGGTAGTCGGGCAGAGGCGGCGGCGGCATCAACTCGGCCTAGATGCCGATGTCAGTCCTTATCCCCACAAGACATGCAAGACTTACAGAATCGTTGAGAGAGACGGGTTCCGGCAGCGCATCTCCGAACCTGAAAGGAATGTCGCGTTCCTAGACGGATACGATGAGCAACGAGAACATGTTCATCAAAACCAACGGCTCACGGAGGGTACGTCGGATACCGCGGAGCTGGGCCAATGAGGGTTGTATGCTGAAAGAGGGGTCATAGGAGGATCGCGAGGAGACTCAAAGTCGTTCGAGGAAAACGGCAAGTTGCCCATGTCATCCGCGAATGAGGCTCTGATGGGTGTCGGAAGAGGGCTCAGTCCTCTCCGGCTGGAGGCGCCGCCCGGTGACGCGCCAAGTTTGAAAGGCAGCGAGAAGAGACTGGAAAGGCCGGGCGTGGGGGAGCGAGCGCGCGAAATCGAGCGCTTGCCTCTGATCGAAGAAAGAGCGGGTGTTCTCCTGGTGGTGGACGGCCTGCGCAGCCGTCGCCTTGGCGTCTGGCGATATGTCAAAAAACGACTTCGGCAGCGAGTTGGTGCGCGTGCGCGCATGCTTGGGGCGGGGCGGCTCCGGCGTGGCGGTCGGGTTGGGCGCCGCCCTCTCCGCGCGGGTTTGCGATCGCGAGTTGGACCTCCGAAACAGATCTAGGGTCGACCGGGAGTTGTCCCGTCTTGTTTGAAGCGGCACCGAGAAGGACAGGTCCGGCGGCGGGACGCGATCGAGTGTCGAGCAGACGAGCTCGTTGAACTCGGCCACGGAGAAAGCAGGCTGGCGGTTCATGGCGGGATCCGCGGCTAGAGCGACGGCAGGCTCAGAAAAAGGGCGTAGGACAACAGCCGGTATATGGACAAAAGAGAGTGGAGGTCAACGATGTTGAACGAGCGGACACAGCATGGGACTGCTGAGAGAGACAGAGAAAAACAGACGCGGGGCGGGGGCGAATCCCAAAAGACAGGTGTCTTTTTAGAGAAAAAATCCGGGGCCGGGTGAGCGCGTGCGGTTTGAGCGCGGTGCGAGAAGCGGCAGGTGACCGATGTCCGACGTGGAGAGATCGTCGGCCGCGATCAATAAATCTCGAGATGCGCCTCAAACGTGACGAAGGCGTGTTTTCTGGGCAGGCGGGCTGCCCGATGCGGAAATTGGCGACGTGATTCGCAAGCGCCAACCGCCGGGACTCCGGGGGCATGCTTCCCCCGGGATGTTGAAGAAGACTACTGGAGTCGATGTGCAGCTCCGCATCTACAAGCTTGGGTACGAAGATCCCTGGAGTTGCTCAGGCCAGTCCGCCGGGAGCCAGCGAAGATTTGAGCATGGCGTCATCACTTCCCAGCAAGCTTGACGACGAAACAGCTGCAGGGAGTAACGGACACGGAAGACGTCCGGACGTACTTATGCCTCGAAGGTTTCTCGACGCTCGACGTCGACTAATCACGATTCGGATAAGGTCGACACGACCGTGACGCGCGTCGCGCACGTTGCGTCACGAACAGAGCAACTTGCACGTGATCGTGACGCCAGAAAAAAGTTGAAGCGACGCCCCCTGCGACGGTGCGACCTAGCGAAGTCGTTTCGTCCCTGGAATCGAAAGCCAGATCTTTGTCAATGTTGTTAATCCTGCAGACGACTAGAGTTTACATGGGCATCCTCTTACGATAGAATTCGTGGCGCAGAACAATTGACCTCTACCGCTGGTGACGGCGCTGGGATATGATCATCGATGAGAAGTCCAGGTCCTGATACAATTCCTGCAGAGGTGCGGCGCCTTGACGAGCTGCATTCCTCTCAGAAAATCATGCATTTGTCCAGCTTCGTGTTTATCCGGAGGGTTAGGGAAAGGGTCGCTTTATTATCGTCCGATCGCGAAATATCGCCATTGTGTTTGTCTGGCGCTTATATGCACCGCGACCACCAGTCACCTGGCGTGGTCGATCATACAGGGCGCGCCAGCGAAGAACGTGTCCGTATCACCGACACTTGGGGTTCACGCGAAAACATCGAGACAAGCCCAAGAATAATAGCGTCTGTGTGCTATATCACTAGGCAGTACACCTTGCTAGGTCATGCGTACTGCGGAGAAGCTGGTGTTTCGTTGGCTGACCTCGTTTTATGCGTACGATGATTTCATAGGATCCTACGATGCGTTCCCCCGAAAGCTCACCGGCCGTCCGGCCTACGATCGCTGTCAACCGTATCAGATGGTTAAAACAATCAGACAAAGAGAGCGCGCGCACGTCTTCTTTGTTCTCTGACACTAGCACTATCCGCGGGGCCGAAGTCACGACTCTTACTGATCGGTCGGCGGCGAGGGCGTGCATGACCGACGAATTGCGACGGCGCCTGCCTTGAGCGTCGATGGATCACAGCAAGGGGGCACATCAAGATTTCCCCCTAGCCCTTGGCAGACCCTATCGCGGCCATATCATCCCCAGTTCACGCTGTCATCTCTGCATATATTCATCATCTCTCTCCGCACTAGCTCCAGATGGAAATCAAAATAGGTCGCGCCTCCTTTACCGGGCTATTCCCCGGTTCGGTCATATCCTTGCAGCGCCTCCTGCCAATCCACTTATCCGTGCCCAGACCATCATCTCAGTTTGATCTCCTCATCCGGGTCGCGGTAACCCACGCGCCTGCCGGCCACCTGGACGGCCATTTCTTTGCCGACGGGGCGACATAGGCAATAATCAGTATCCAGCAGGCTATCGTATGTCTATATCCTCACTGCCCCACCACACACAAGGTTCGGGTGCCTTCGTCGAGCACCAGAAAGAATACCACATGCTAAGTTGCGTCCAGAATCGATGGGTTTTACCGCTTCAGGAAGCGTAGAATCCCCACCTACGTTAATCTTTCCTTTTTCGAGCGTCGGGTGACCCACTGGAACCACTTTGCACCTCGGGAGCTCAGGGCACTCCTGTCTGCACTCTCTTGTGTCGGCTCCGCGCGCTTCAGGGCCTCTCGTTTCAATAGGGGTTATTACGGAGAGCATGTGGGTCCAGTCCACGCTTTGAGCCTTAGCCTGCGTTGTACGGCCCCTGACTACGAGCTTTTTGTAGCACTTTTAAGTCTTTAACGACGCCACAAGCCGCCGATGGCTAAGGGCTGTGCCGCCGGTGACTACGGAACTGATCTAGATCGTGAACGCCCGATAGCCCAGGATATCACATGCAGTTTCGCTCGTCTTTCTCGACGGTGATAGTCCATGGTCCGGTCACCTATCAGAATCCTTGGAAAGATCAGAGATCGGCACTACCGATGTATGTCGCGAAGACACCAGTCCGCCAACCCTCTCGTCCCGCGGCTCTTGCGCCCAGCGGCTGACTCAGAACGAAACGCAAAGCGCCTGTTGCGGTTTACGTGTTCAGGAGACGCCCCCCACAATGGCCCACAATGTGTGCTTTAACTTCACCGCGAGTGTGGCCTCAGCGACCAGGACCGATTCGGCGCAGTTCCATATGCGTCCCATCAGCAGGTTCCTGCGACCTTCCCTCGATCGTCTTTCGCGGCTACCCAACCATCCCCGCGGAGATGGCTATTTCTCCGAGGGTGCTCATTACCAGCGTACCTCGCGTCCGCAAGGCGTCGTACTATTGTCGGAGTTGCCTCTTGCGGACATGTCCACGCTTAATCTTAATGGATCGCGTGCCTTGCACCTGTTCTGGTGTGGCGCGAAGAATACCCCCTGACATTTCTCCGAACGCTCGGCCAACAGTTTCCCTGTTCGGAGCGCATGGGCCGCATCACCGTTCTGCTGGTCTTCTCCTCCTATTCACAGTATCAGCGCTCTTGGAGCGCGAAGCACGCCACACGAAGTGGCCCTTCGGGAAGCGCGATAATCATGTCATGCACCAAGGATGCGAGCGTACGTCCATGCAACTATCCGTGGCCGCAGGCTTATCGGCTACGGGTACAGTTGCATCGCCGATCACCGACTGTATACAATTGGCTCGCGAACGGGAACGAGGCTACCGACCTCCTGTCGGCACTCGGCAGATCGCAAAGAAAAAAAAAGACGGGCTCGACTCTCATCAAAAGGACGAATATCCCGACCCCTATTCCAGGATGTTTCACGCAATAAGGTTTCCAGGCCACTGGCTGGGGCGCTGACATGTGCGGCCCGATAATGGGGCATGAGGCGATCGTGGCCGTTGTTTGTCTTCCCCCCCCCCCTCTCCTTTGCTGCGTCCTGATTGACCGGCCGGACCGACCGTTCGACTTGAAAAGCCGGGTTGGTAGCCGAGACACAGCACCTCTTCCCTCCCCGGCCCACTCGCCCCCACAACTCCCCTCCCCCTTCCGCGCCAAAGCGGTGCCAGTGAAATTCGCCTTCTATAGTCACCGGCCTGCCCTGCCACCGCCGCCATGATCGTCAAATCATCGACTCATTCTCCTCATCTCGAGCTCCTCAACTACACTGGCTCCGTGCCTCGCCCTGGCGCGACCATCGCCGCCACCGTCCGCGTTCATAGCAAAATCCCCGACAATATCTACTTCGGCCTGTCGGTTGACGACCAGGATCTGGGGACGAATGTCCAACAGGGCCAGAGGGACGGCGAGTTCACCCTGTTCGCCTTCGCACCGAGGTGCGACGCCCTCCGCGGTCGCTTGGCCGTTCAATTCAAGCAAGGATGTTTCGCCAAGACGATCCTTTGCGGGACCATAACGTATGGAAGCTCTGGTACGTTCGTCACAGGCGTCACCACAAGGATCATTCGATTAAAACTATCCTGTAGATGCGTCGTTGCCCCCGCCCGCCGTCTTCGCCGTCTCCGTGACTGGCAAGAAGAAGTCGTTGACCAGGCACCGACGGATCAATTCTCGTCGCCCTACGCCTGCTTCGTCAAGACGACAGCCCTCGTCTATGCCTCGTCACAATACCCGACCACTCCCCTCTCAGTCAGCCAACATCTTCGAGGACGTCTCGCTCGCCGTCATGCGCATCAGCACCGCCGAGAAAGACCCCCAGCTCGTTCATCTCGGCGAACCGCACCTTGAGATCATTACGCCCACGTATAGCATGACAGTCAACTGGACTCGCGAGGAATTTGAGGCGAAGCGACGTCTTGTCCGCTTCGTCCGCACCGTGCAGGGGAGCAAGATCCAACTTCACTGCGAGGCGATTACTCAGGAGCGGTATGACGAGCAAAAGGGCCTCGATCAATGGCTCGACAACGAGATCACCATCTCCTGTATTTGGCGCGAGGATACGAGATCATACTGCTTCACGTCTGTCAACGTGATCGACCTCCTCGAGATGCTTCTCACCAGGGATGCCCGAGAAGAGTTTCCGGCATCTGAAAAGGGTAGCATCAGACGGTATGTTCGCATTCGCCTCTGGCCCGCCCCGTGCACTAACTTGAATATTCTCTAGGAACCTTGATAACTTGGGGCCGACCACCGTATCGAAGGATCGCCATGGACTCGAGCGGGTGTTCAAGACAATCATGATGTTCCCAGAGCCGAAGCCGTTCACCATCGAAAAGACAGTCAAGGTATTCGATTGGATGGTCCTCGAGAAGGCGCTGAAGCGTGCGGTAGCTAAATACGTATGTTTCTGGACTTGTCCGCGCCCTGAACCGTCGACTCATGTAGTACCTTGCAGGGCGTCTTCTCCACCACCGGTGACGGGACTGTACTTGCTGAAAGCCCCGTACCGACAGAAATGCCAAGCCTCGACTTCGGTGAATCTCCCTACTTTGCGTCGTCGCCTTCAACTGTCGGCAGCGATGATTCGCCTTCCCCCTCGCCGTCCTTGGAAACCCCCGTGATTATCAGCACGTTCGCCCCACCCTCGATGGCTGCCCCTCCCTCCGCTCCGCGCACCGACGTTTGGATGCCCGCTCAGTCTCCTATGGCCTCTAACGATTACGCTGGCTACAGCTCCAACGGGTTCTTCTTCGACTACGGCACCCAAAGCAGCGACAGCTGCTCTAGCAGCCATCAAGCTGATATGCCGCCTGCTGAATGGCAACCGGAGTGCCCCTACGACGATCCCTACACGACGGCAGGAGACTTCAACGGCTGTGCCGCGCCTTCCTTCTACTCATTGTGATTGCACTGCGTTATTGACATGACGGCTGGTATACTCCTCCAGAGACTCTACGGTTGTACGGTTTACCTTACTCTGTTTCGTGTGTATATTTATCATTATATGCTGCCGGTTCGTCGCTGTAAGCTTACTGTAGATTATGTTCGGTGGCCCCTCTGCGACCTAGTTTGTTGCTTATCTGCGTCTTGTACATCCCTTAGGCGAGCAATTTATAGCCGATTACCTCCCTTGTGAGATTTTGAGAATAAATCAAACTCAATTCATGGTCTGCCACTACGACTACTACCACGACTTCGACGGGCAAGGGAGCGTACTGTCAGCGATAATGCGCGTGTCCACTACTCAGAGCCCTATGCACCGCATCATACATTTCGTCGCATTCCCTGCTTCTCGCGTCCACGCCGCCGATAGGCGCCTGATACGCTTCTCGGCACATATCTTGTCTTTCTGGCATGTAGTGAGGGGAAGCCTGCGAGGGTTGCGACGCATAGTGTCGATTGATCGAAGGCGTATAACGGGGGCGCAGAGGCGCAGGAGGGAGGGGCTTCGAGTAGCGGGCGCCACCCTCGTGGTGCATCAGAGGCTCTGAAGGCATTCTCGCCGGCGTCAAAACGCGTACTCGTTCCTGAGCCCCACCGAAAGGAACAGCGGAGTCCGTTGCACGGCGATCGATGTGTGGCGATGCCGGTCCCGCAGCACCGGCCTGGCGGAATGCTCTGACGGGAGCGGTCCCGAAGTTCCTCGACATGCGCATCGAGTCCGTCGACCGGTACTCGAAATCTTGGTTGAGGGCGGGCCAGCATGGTTCATGGGTTACAGGTCGTGGCTCAGCCCCCATAGACCCAGGAGCATAATCCCATCTAGAGCTCCTCCGAGGAATCGCGGTATATCGCTCATTGGGACCATAGGAAGGTTCAGAGTATAAGGTCGGGACGAACGCCTCCGAGCCACCCTTCTCGTTCTTTAGGCTCCTTGTCGTGCTGCCATAAGCGAGCGGATGGCTGAGGGTCGTTCGGAGACTGCTTTTCTCCATGTTGGCTAAGGACTCCAGTCGGTCTTGCCTGAGCTTCCTATGTTGCCTCCAAGCAAGGCATAGGGCTACCAGCAGAACGGCTCCAACCATCGAGAGTGGGACCGCGTATGCCGCAACTGGCGGCGGCCTGCGAGCTTTATCGAGCGCTGCTTGAGTAGTATCATTGTTACCGGTGGGCGATGCCGCTGCCGAAGTACCGGCAGTAGAGTTATCCGACGTTGCGCTGATAGCTAAGGGGACAGAGGTCAAAAGATGTCGCCTGAGCATTCGCATGATAGCTAACTCACAAGACAGCGAGAACGTAGGCGAAATGCTCTGCTGGCCTGAAGAATCCTCCATTTGCAAATAAAATGTCGCCTCGGCAGCGACATTCGGTGCAGCTCTGCGCAGAGCGTGATCAGTCAAGATGAAAACAACTCGAAACAACCGAGAACAACCCACAAGATGGCGACATACGTCCCATCGACGTCTTGGACCTCGGGAGTCAAGGGATCTCCGCACGAAGTATTCTCCTGCCCGGCAGTATCAACATCACCGGCGGCATCTGAATCAACGGCTTTGACTCCATCTGCTTGCTCCCCGTCGGAATCCTCCGGTGTTGCATCTTCATGAACCGCATCGTCCTCTGAATCGCCATCCGAACCGTTCGCCAACCCATCCCCGTCTTCGTTGCCATCGTGCGAGTTACGCGTCAAGACTATGGATTGGCTACGTGAAGCGCGGTTTCGTAGCGCACGCCGACTTGATCTCGAATACCCATGCGATGGGCGCAAGACCACATGAGAGGGCATGATTGAGCGGCGGCGTGCGGAGGAACCGTCGTCTGGCACGCATAAGCGGAAAGATGGCGTGTCGACCTCTTGCTTTGACGACCACTTGACGCTGAGGCTGCTCCCGGAGTCAAAAGCGCTGCCGCTGGTTGGGCTGATCCAGTTAACGTCGCTGAGATCCCGCCGAACGGATGCTCCAACACCAGGGATAAGCAGTATAAAGGCAAGAAGGACAGACGCGCTGATTGATCGAGGATTATTCATGCTGAGCGAAGCTTGTTATATGCGCGAAGTAGCTTGTTGGAGAAGTCGGCGGAAGCGGAGAGCTTCGACAAAGGAGAGGTCCGGCCTCGGAAAACGAAAGGAATGGGTTTTATAGATTGTTCCCGACCAGGCGGAGTACAGACCAGCTGGAACGAAAGATGGTAAGAGGACACAGGCAAGAGGCAAAAGAGCAACGACCACGAACCTCGACTGCCTGTCAACAAACTGACATTGCTGGCAGATATGACGGACCCTGACGTGTTCGTGATTCTTTGCCCTGAAGAATCTTCCAAATAGATCTGACGAAATTCCGCCTTCATATTCATGATGAAGGTAAGCCAGAAAACCTACGGGTGGACAGAAAGGCCTTATTACGCACTGTGATACCCCAAACTCGACAACAACGACGCAGGTAGATGGCTGATGACAGGCTAACCGGAGCATCTGGCGAGACCACATAGCCTTTCCACGAGCAACTGTAAAAGTGTACAGTTCATTACGATGCTGCGTTTACTAGATTATCGCCGACGGCGTAGCATGCATCTTGCTCGAGGAGAGCACCGCACAAAAATTGCATCGTTTTTGGAGATCGGAGTTGATGATCTTTTGCCTGGCATGTATTCGCAGAGATCTAATATAATTTGCCGTCCCTTCACTACGTGTGAGGTTTTCGTTGGAAGGAAACACGATGTGGCAGACGTTGCAGGGACGTTGGCAAGCATCCAGCAAAGCGATCCGGTGGCGTGAGAAATCGTCCACGCGCGCAGAGACAGTGCGCTTGCCGAGTGGCACGTCGTTAACCTGGACCACATCCCGATTCCAAGGGCGACTCCGTGGCACATAGCGGATTCATGAGCAACTCTGAAACAATCTCCAGGTATATAAGGCCAATTCCTGCATCAAGGGTGGACTCATCGGGGTGATCCACTGCTTTGATACGCCTGCACGAACCTAAACACTATATGTTCAACAAATCATTGGCTTTCGCCTCTCGGCCGCGTCCTTCGTCGCGGCCGTTACGACAGGAAACGTAGTTGCTAACGTCAGCGTACACCTAATGCTGCTGAATGGCTATCCAACCGGCCAAAGCGACTACTATTGCGTCACGGTTTTAGCAGAATGCAACCACAAGCCGTTACGCGATGGATTCAATCCAATCTGTATTAACCACTCTCCCTGGGTAACACAGATAATTGCCCCTCGACGACGCCGTTATTTTCCGTTGACAGGATTACTTGTAGTGCAACCTCATCAACAGCTATAGGGCTCTCAACTAGCAAGCGGAGAGCCTCAGACTGATTCTCAAGCATGCATCATTACGCCGGACTTTTGCCTGCCGCACTATTCTTGACGTCGGGTTGGCATTCATATAATACAAGTCATGAAGTACTCACGTATTATGTGATGTCCACTCTTGTCGTCATCTCTGGTTGTATGTGGATTGGGGTGATGCCGGCGCAGAGCATTTACCCTTCTTGCACCGGCAGCAAGTGCCTCTATTGATCGTAGGGTGTACCAGTGATATGTCCTCGCATCGATGTTTGAGTTTCTGTATTTGGCTACGCTACAGTTCCGCGTGTGATCCTTATAAAGGTAGAAACCGGATGGGCAGATGCAAAGAGAGAGACAAAGCGGAGATGTTACAGGGTCGGAGGAGTACCAATTGTACAATATCCACGGCGAGATCAAGTCCACACAGTCGAGTTCCAATATCCGTATTCATATCCGAGTCTCGATTCATCGGGAGCTTTGAAGCCCTGAACTGTTGTATTCGTGTGCGCGTAGGACAGCACCCAGTTACAAGGTGACTTGTGCCGAATCAAGTTGCCGGGCGAGGAAGTTGCTCATAGTCAGAGGGTAAGAGCGAAACTCGTCCTCATGAGGGACGACGTTAGCAAGGCAGGGGCAGGGTGTGTATTTGCTGGGTTGTCACGTGGCGATATGTGCCGCGTTTCTTGCCCAGACCAGAGCGCGTGCTATAACGGCTCATCAAGGAGGAACGTCCTGTGGGCGCGGATGCGCGGAACGCGCGCGATTACGTCGGCGGCGGTGGAGGTGGAGGTGACCACGGTGGTTACCTCGGGCTTTTCAAGAGAAGCGGACGTCATGGGGAGGGGAGCCGCGGGTGCTGCATCAGTGGAGAGGCGAGCAGGGGCGGAATTAGATCGCTGTCTGGGGCAAGAACGCGGGGCGGGGTCGTAGATGTCCTCAAAGTTGAGCTTGAACTCGGTCGTAGAAGGGCGGGCATAGATGTCCTCGAAGTTGAACTTGAGCAGTGCCATGGAGGGACGAGCGTAAACGTCCTCGAAGTTGAATCTGAGCTCCACCATGGAGGGACACTCGAAGGCATCCACGAAGTTCAGCGTGAGCTGGGCCTGTCGTTATCGTAATATCCGAGATGAGTATACGATGTTAGAGAGAGGGTGACCTATTCTCACCATTGTAGGGTAATCCATGATCGTTTCACCAGCACGGTCAGTGCATTTTGCGGTGGAGGCATTGTTACATTTGGTGCCGCCAGTGCTGAGGACCCGAAAGTATGCGGGGAAATTGATGGCGACGAAAGCGCTGGTCAGAGCTTCTTCGTCCACCTCCGTGCAGGTCAGGAGGTAAAACAATGGTTTGAAGAAGATGACAATAAAGGTCAGGATGATATCGATGAACCCGAACATCACGATGTGATGTCTGAATGACAGGGTAGGTTGCAGCGAGTGTAAGTCCAGGAGGAAGGCGTCGAGAGAGTAGAGGTCGCGGTAGCTAGAAGGCAACTTCTGGAAAGGTTTGGGCGCATCTGAGCCCGGTTTATGACCCTCGGATCGCGGATGGTCCTCTGAAAGTTAATCCGCATAGAAGGTGGAAGGAGGCACGGAACGGTGCGATCGAGACCGCCTGTGCTCCGGTCAAATGCCGAGTTAGTCCGCGTTCCGCAAACAGAAACGGTGGCTTATTCTGTTGCATTTCCTGTACCATCTGGTGCGGGACGAAACGAGAAGGAAGTGAGTCCACGTAGCAGATGGAAAGGGGGGGCCGGAAAGCACGATGGACTCGTCCGGCGCTCGGATTGACCACAAAGCTGGTTGCCGAGACATTCGCGCTCCCGCAAAGGCAAACCGTAAGCGGCTTAATTCGATGTTGTATGCTTTCAGCGTACGGGAGTCTTGGAGAAAGGGGGTTCGAATGTCTCTTCGCGAACACAGTTAACGTGTCGTCTCAATGTAGCTACAGCACCGCACGCAGAGTGAGTTCAGAGGTGTCGTATGCATTGAGAGGGTATGATTACGAGTGCGCGCAGGTACGCACTCAGTGAGCATACACAATATACTGGACGGTTTCAATCGTGGCCTGGTGTCTCTTGGTGTAATTCGTCCGTCGCAGTCGAACCGGTCATGAAGCCCATGGTCAGACAAGCCAGTACTAGCCCGTGGGGCAGAGCTGAGCTCCAGCCGTCAATGGCTTTGACATCGTTGTAAACATCAAATTTTGAGGTCGACGTCGTAGTTTCCAGCCTCGTCGCACATGTGACTGTGACTCCATGTGACACGACCTACTCTGCGTCCGCTTTCACGCGTTCGTCCAAGCGTGACCACATCTGCTTTTTATTACCCGGGAGGGCGGGGACGCGCTATTTTCCTGTCTGAAGAGCTTACACGTTGCGCTACGGACCAGAACGATTCCTCAGCATTGTCAAGTCAGCATTCAATCAGATCATTGGCGTGTTTGACGACCGACAAAGGTGAAGCCCCCGTATATGTCACCGAGTGTCAGCCTTACTGATAGCTCAGCATTGAATGTCGAGTCCAGTCGAATGAACTCGCGCCATTGCAGCACATGTAGCTGCCCCGCAGTGCGCGCCGATGACCGTCACGAGCTCCTCGCGGCGTTCTCACCAGAACGCCTACATCATCTCGAAGAACTCGAACGTGTGTCGGAACGGACGAAAAAGGCTCTCTTCGACTTGCGCGGCGAACACAACGCGTCATTACCCATCAATCATCTCCCAATCGAGATTCTCTCCCGAATTATGGTCCTTGCCCAGAACACCCGTGTAAACACCGTGGATGAATGGCATCAATCGAGCGAATGGTCCCCCGAGTGTGTCCAGGTCTGCTCGCACTGGCGGAGCGTTGCCCTGGGTACCTCAGGGCTGTGGAATCGTCTAAATCTTCAACGTCCGGAGCTTGCCGTAGCTTTGTGCGAGCGTTTTACCAGGATTCCACTCTGCGTCGTCTATGACGCATTCGATGCACATCCTACGAGTGAAACCGTCCTCAAACGTATCATTTTCCAACAACCTTCCCGCATCTCCGAGCTCGAGCTTTGGGCGCAGTTCAAGGTCATCCTGCCAACGCTACGGCAGTTCCAGTCGTATGCGCCCGTCTTAAGGACGCTCCACCTCGCATCCGCCAAGATAATCGAGTTAGATCAGGAGAAGGAACTCTTTGAATGCCTGAAAGGACTCCATGCACCAAACCTTCATTCGTTGGTCCTCTATAACTTCCCTTCCTTCTGGCCATGGGCCTCTCGATGGTTCAGATCGCTCGATATGAGATGCATTGTATTGATACAGAACCTGGATCCTGAATACGTATCAACCCCACCCGCACTGAACAACGTACTCGACACGCTGGAGTCATTCCCCCGCCTCGAGAAGCTATTCCTAGATAACCTACCCAAGGTGGTCCCAGCTCTACCCCCAGGGTCCGAACGCAAGATCGCTCTTCACGCTCTTCGCGAGGTCACCTTATCAGGCCCATGCCAGGATTGCGTGTCGCTTCTCCGATGTCTGACACTTGCCCCAACGGCCTGTCTCGACGTGTCCTGCGACATGGACGCTGAGCACCTCCCCGACCTGTGGGACATGGTCAAACGCACCGTAACTCCTGGCCCCATCCGATTTGACATCACCGACTCAACCATCTCCTTAAAATGCGGTCCGCGCGACCACGAAAACTCGTTATTGCTCCGACCCGTACCCAGCGATAAACACAACGAGTTGTTGCTAAGTCTCAGCCAACTGTGTCTTTCGTGCTTGGATCCCTCTTGTTCAGTCACCCTGGCAGGCAGCTTGGCAGGGCCATCCCCCGACGTCCATCCCCTCCTTCGCAGCTTCCGCAACGTACGGCGCCTCAACTTGAAAGGCGGGGATATGGTTGCCGCCATAATCCACGCTCTGCATCACCACCGTACGCAAGCCGATGGAGATCCCTTGCTCCCTGAGCTCGTCAGCTTGCGTATCGTAGCCGCGAAGCACACCTCCAGAGGAGAGTGGTTCGGTCAATGCCGTGCCGAGTTGGCAAGGAGATGTAAATCTACGTCCCGCGAGGGCCAGGTACCCTTCAAGACGCTGATACTGGAACGCTGCAGCGGATTGGACGCGTCGGAGCTGGAGCTGCTCCGAGAGATCGTGCCAAAGTTGGTGCTAAGGCAGGTTCAGACCGTGTCGGTTTCGCAGTGACTGTTTCGATCGTTTGAGCCGGGAACGAGCTTCGGCGAATACCAATCCGCCGTCCGTACAGCCAACGTCGGATGCTCGACTGTCTTGGATACTTATGTTGATAGTTTGATGTGAGTGACGTGCGTTCTTACAGGTTGAGGATTCGAGTTTTTGTTGACGTGTTCGTTTGACCCTCGACTTTAGCCCGGATGCTGCTGATTTCATGCGAAAGTTCTTCCCCCGGGATGGAAGCTTGCTCGCACTGCAATTGCCTACCCGTATTCGTATTCCATCAACACCGAAGCACCCGCCTCCAGAGTCCATGTGTTTTATGTTCAATTAGCAGAATATACAGTACGATGTGACTACGCAACACTGGATGAGTAATATATGTACATTGGGGTTGGCGGGGCGACGTCGACGACACGAGCCTCCGAATACATTCGTACTTAGTGACAATGATACAATATGGGACAGAACTCGACTGTGAGAACGAAATGGGCGAGTGCGATGCCACTGTGCAACACGGCGGGGCGGGGAGGGAATTAGTGCGATAACGAGGCAGGAGGGGCGATGGGGTTGCTATCGAGCGCGCAATATAATAGCAAATAATGTAGGGAGATATAGGACCCAGGGAAAACGATGCGCGAGAGAGGAAAGAACGACGCAGACGCCTCAAGCGCAGCGGGGGACGAAAACACACACCTGGCTCCAACCGCCACAACAGAGCTCTCCAGATCCAAAAAGCCGAAAGGAGAGAGAGAGAGAGGGACCGGAAGATCAGCCTGTCCTCCGCACCGACGCCGCCCTCGTCTTGCCCGCACCGCGCACCCTGAACCGCGTGCTGATGGCGCCCCCATCGGCGCCGAGCGGCGCAGGCCCGGGCAGGGTGCCCGTCCAGCCGTCCGGATGGTACCGCGACTGCTGCTGCGGAGCGCCCGCGCCCGCGTACGAGTCGCGCTCCTCCCAGATGCACGGCCCGGCCTCGGTGTCGACGACGACGGGCGAGGGGAGCTGATAACGCCGCTGTTGCTGCTGCCCGCGCCCGGCCGCACCGCCAGATCCGTGCGGTACGGGCGCCTCGAGCAACGACGTGCGGCCCATCGCCATCGCCACCGTCGCCGCGTCCGGGCCAGCGCCCGCGTGCGGGAAGGGGTAAACCCCCCCGCCGCCACCGCCGCCGCCACCACCTTGCTCGGGCGCGAGGTAGACCCGGTGCGGCGTCACGGGCGGGAGCGGGAGGACCGAGTCGCGCCGCTCGCACGCGATCTCAAAGTTGGCGAGGCTCTTCGGCACCCAGCTGTCCGACTTGGGGCGGCGGGTGCGCTTGCGCGTGGTAGAGGGCGGCATGCCCGCGGGGGAGCCCGAGCCCGAGCCCGAGTCGGACGGGGCCGCGGGGTGGTCCAGCGACGACGACGACGAGCCGGTGGCCTGTCGGGCGTGCGTATGGCCGCCGCGTTGCTGCTGCTGGGGGTGGGTGGAGGCGCCGGGCCAGCCGTGCGGGCCTCCGGTGGCGTGCATGTGCGCGGGGGCGCCCTGTTGGACGGCGTGCGCGACGGCGGTCGTGAGCGCGCCCATGCTGGGTGAGTCCTGGTCGACGGGCGGCAACTCGTTCCGCTCCCGGCAGCGCTTCATGTGCCGCGTCAGGTTCGACTGCACGCCGAACCGACGGCCGCAGATGTCGCATTGGAAGGCTGAGGGGGAGGAAAACGAAAGTCAGCATTGCAGTAGCGAAGAGACTACGAAACGGGGGGGCAAGGGGAGAGACGAGAAGCTGACCTTTTTCGCCGGTGTGCACGAGGAGATGCTTTCGCAGGGTGCTGGGACGGTCGAACGACTTGTGGCACATCCAGCACCCGTGCGACTTCTTGAGCTTGCGACCGGCGGGGCGAGAAGGGGCAGAACCGCTGGCGCTGCCTCCTGGGAGCATATGGAACGAACAGGGCTGCGCGTCCGTCGGGCTGTCGTGCACGGAGAGGTCGTAGTCCGACTGGAGCGAGTCCGGCTCGGAATAGGTCGCGGGGGGCGGCGTGATCGTCTGCTGCGGGCTAAACTCGGTCGCGATCATCGTCGACTGAGAATGCGAGACGGGATGGCCGACCAGGGCGGTCGGAGCGTTCGGCGGTTGGGAATGAGGGGATGCGAGATCGGGATATGAAGGGGCGCTGTATGCCGAAGGAAAGTAGGCGCCGTAGGCGCTCGCAGGGCCCGGATGATTAGCATTAAATGGCAGCCTGTAGCCAGAGGCTGTTTGGGAAGTCGTAGTAGCAGAAGGCGAGTTCGCGATGTCGTCCGCGAGGGATCGGGAGGCTGAGGCTGAGAGACGACGAGGGGGCAGATCGTGGTACGAGTAAGAATGAGAGTGCGCCACCGTCGGGCGCTGCTGCTGCGAAATACCGTAGCGGTAGTCGGTGGGATCGGCCATGGGCTCCGACTCGACCGGTGACGGATTATGCGGAATCGTGGCGGCCATGGGGTGGTGTTGACCGGGAGTAGCTCGACGATAATGTACGGGAGTGAAGAGGGCGGGGTCGGCGTTGGCCTGCGGAGACGCCTCGCCCGGGGAGGTGAACGAAATATGCGATGGCGCGTTCCAGTTCGGCTGGGCACCGGGGGCACCGTCGTACGCAAAGCTCGATTCGGCATAGTGTCCTCCTTCCGTGACGTACGAAGGCCTGGACACCGGAGAAGGCGCTGGAGGCTGAGATGAACCCGGGCCGGTGACGCCAGCGCTCCAGCCGTACACGCGCCCTGCGCCGGAGAGGACGGGCGCGGGGGCCCTGGCCGCGCTGGAGTCGTGCGCCGTCGGCCGCAACGCCGACGCGTCGGTGGCGCCGGCGCTGGCGGATCTCGCAGCGTAGGTTGACTGGCTGGCGAGCAGGTACGCGTATCCGTGGCCGGAGGCGGAGGAGTCCATGATGGGGAAGGAGGGGGCGGGAGGCGCCCGTAAAGGGGACGATCAACGGTAACGTTATATAGCCCTCCCTAATCGCCCGCGCGCACGCGTTCAGCCTTGCTGGCTGCTGTCCCCCCTTGACGCTTCGCCCGTCGCGGACAAGGGCGAGAGAGTTCGCCGTGCGGACAGTGGACTGTCATCCGCACCTGCTTTTGGCAGGCAGCCTGTCCGGACGCAGCTGCCGTACCGTGCGGTCTTGATTTCATCAGTTCCGAGCTGGCCATGGCCATCATTGCGGTAGTGGCTCGCACGCGGAAGCCGTATGCGGAGACGCGCGCTACACGGCCGTGTTTTCCTGGAGGCTCGATATCGCGTCGATGAAGTGCGAGATGTTGGCCACGTCGGACAAGAAACGCGCGATTTCCCACGAATCCGCGCGGGTTCGCGTTCCTCTCGCTCGATCCGCTGCGTCCCACTCGCCACCTTCCAGCGAGCCGGACGTCGAGCATGCCGTAAAAAAATCTCCCGCTCATATCTCTTGTCCCTCTCGTCGTCGCGCACAACCGGCATGGCCGCTCGACCAGCCTCAAGCGCGCCCAGAGTTAATTCACCGTCAACTACCGAAACGCCGGATCCTCGAGAGATTGACGTACGTGTCCGACGCAATCGGGGCGTGTTTTTCAAACGCGCCTTCGCTCGCCGCTCGATACGACAATACCATGACGCGCATCGTCAGCCTCCCCGATGACCCGGCGAGCCGTTCAGCAACCTTCACACCCTCCCGGCCATGCCACATGTTGTTACCAAACGCAATCGTTCGTGATAACGCCGGCCGGGCGCGATCTCCTGCCCGCCCATCGACCCCGCGTTACGCTCGCGATCGCCGGTGAGTTAGCTCAGCAATTAATGGTCCTCGAACGCGAGCCCGACAACGTTATTTCTTTCTATAGTAACGAACCACACCCCCCACCCCCCCAAATCGACGAGCAGATCTCCCTTTCCGGCTCTCACCAACGCCCACCGGATCTCATCGCCCGGGTTTCTTCACGCTTCACGGTTCCCGAAGTATTCAATCATCCGTCCGCTTCGACTTGCCTCATCGAGACGAACCATTCTTACGTACGTATATCATCTTGTTCTGTGACGAAAGAAAGAAAAAAAGCTTAAGTCTTGACGACGGCGCGTCATCATGTGGCGGGGTCCATACTAATGTGTTGCTACGAGGGAACCTCAACCCGCGTGTAAATGTCTCGGCCTTTGGTCGCCGACGTGGCCCGATATTATCAGCGTATGTATTCGCAGCCCTGGAGATCTTGACAAGTCCCCGAACATGCCCGCTGAATGAATCACTGGGGTCGGGATCGACCACCCACATCGGTCGGGTGTTGATTGCTCGACGTCGATAAACCCTCTCTCTTCACCGTCGTCTCCTGCGCTGACAGAGAGCGACAGAGCAAAACAAAAACGCGTTATGGTACATTGAACGCTTCGACGCTGATCGGTTAATTAAGAACGCCGCACAGCCCTCCCCGTCCCAATTCATTTCACCGTCGTTTCGCGTTCTATAGACCGGACTGGGCTTTATAACGGGGCTACGTAAATAAATAAAAAAGTTCAGCGGGACCTCGAATCCAATTTGAATCTACATTCGATGATCTCTCGACAGCGTCCTAACGCCGTGTTGAAGCCCGTTCTTGAACACCGCCGCAGTCGAGGCCCGAGGGACAGGGGCTGGGAACACGTCAAGCCTCCCCCCCCTAGGTTTCGTCCCTATCTCCGTGCGGGAGGGTCCAGCTCGCCGGGTTCGCCGCCCACGCCTTCAGGCTATGTATAGTCGCCTCCGCCTCTCACATGCGCGTCCTTCAAGGTTTTCATATTTTACGTCCCTACGGTTAACATCCTGAGTCGCTCAATGTTTCCCGGGCCAGCAGGGCCAGCGCGCCCCTGCTTCGCGGCATCGGGATCGTATATTACATGGCCTGGAGATAAATACCGTGGCCCCCCCCTCCTCACTCGTCGACCCGCTTTATCCCCCAGCTTGGGCCATCTCCCTTAGTGTTTCGTCCCCTCTCCCACACGTCCACACCGCAGTGAATTCCCGAGCTGCAGGTAGCTTCGCTCATCACAAAACGGCGAAACTGGGTCCACGGCGGTCCTAAACGAAATACATTACACCGGCAGATGGAGGCGGACGCGCTAGGTCGCATGCACGTGGTCATTCGCCGCCTATGCGATTTATCTTCCGTCCCCTTATCTCCCGTGGTGTCTTAACTCTTGGGATTCGGGTGTCTCCTGAAGCGGGTTTCGATGAACGACTCCGGGCGGAGGTGCTCTCCATGTATGCGGCTGGCGATTACGCGATCGCGCTTGTCGCGTACAAGACTGTTCTTCCGCCCCGGCGGCGCCGGATGCCTCTCGGTGTATGTAGGGTCAGGACCGAACCAATCGAGATCCATTCGTATAACAGTCGAGTTCACATGCGAACGGAGTATACAGGGTGGTACATAACGTATAACTTTATGAATCCATAATGGAGAGTAATACTACACCTGGCCCGATGGTTCTACATGATCATACCAGCGTTTCCATCTGTCTCACTATGTCGCGCGGACGTCAAGACGCAGAGGCTCGTCGTTAGGAGATCGTCAAGCGGTTGTGCGGGGTGAAGTATATGCTGGCGGGCGGGGCCATTATAACTTGCAGAGAGAGGAAACGTAGAACGTAGAACGTAGTAGCTATCGTGCCACGCAATCACGCAGCTCGGAACAGAGGACCGAAATATCTCAACGATCTCGCTCTGCCGAAGACGAGGGGCATTCCTTGGGCGCCTCGAAGGATGACTCGTGGCGCTGCTCCTCGTCGTATGCGTCGATACCAAACCCTGATTTGGGGCGATTCGGGGAGATGACCATCTGAGGGAAGACGGCCAACTCATGAGTAATCACAAGAAACGGCAAGTGCTTGGACACCAGAGGATATCTAACGTACGATGGAGTCCGGTTCGCGCCCTGTGCTTGACGAACGCATAAAGGTAGAGCGGATGGCCGCCGACGACACGGCGAGCTCGACCGCCGAGCGTCAGTCGGTCAGTCGGTTGGATAAGAGACAGAGGGACAGGCTTGGTGCTAACGTTCGAACACGATGAGATACACGCCCAGGTAGATGATTGAGACGATTGAAGAGATGGGCTCGGATGAGGCGCGGAGGCACCGGACGGTCGGCGACAGTTATCTGACATCGAGGGGAACTGGGAAGACAGGCGGCTGTCAGTCCTACGAATCCTCGCGCGACTCCAGGGAGAAAGAAGGACACTCACACAGATAACGTCGGTAATCGTGGCGGTCGAAGTGATCAAGCATGTTTCTGGTGCGTCGTTCAGTCACGCAGAACGGGATCAGGTGCTCGTCGACTTGGACGAACCGATCGTGAAGGCTGCAGGAATGAGGTTTAGACCGGATGATGGCAAGAACCGAGGAGGGCTTACACGGTATACGCTGGATGACCTGCCTCGTACTGTGCAGTACACGCCTTCTTCCTTTGGATAGATAGAAGACCGACGCCGCGGCGATGCACACGTCCGCGGAGGCGGCGATCGACAACCTATGTATAACATCGTAATGTATCAACAGGCCGAATGGGAAACACCCACGAGCGACCGTGTGCGCGGGGGGGAAGTCGACTTACCCGGATCGGACGCTCTATTCGAAGTCTTTCTCGTAGAGGCCCGCGATATCTCGGCTGGCATCGTGGAAGGCGCCGTAGGTGGTGATCATACTTAGCACGAGTACTACCACACAGAGCACCGCGCACAGCCTCGTGACAACGTACTAGCTACCGAGGACCCAGACGCGGGCGGTGAAGAACGCCAGTCCACGATGGTGGAAAGGAGGAGGTTCAGGTCCAGGGACCATATTCCACTTTCGAGCGCGCTGGGGTTAAAGTAATTCTGAATCGTGTCTGGGTGCGGATGTGTGTTCGAGTTTGGTCATCCGTTCTTCGGAGGGAAATATGGAACCGCTCCAGGTTCTACTCTCAGAAATACGTCGCGTGCGCGATCAGCGCGCAATGCGTGCCGTCCAACGCCCACAATAGCAAGATCTATTCACGGTGTTAATCTCACAGAGAATGGAAACCCAGCTCTGTATCTACTTACGAGAGTTTTCAGATAGGGAGGGTCCTTCGGATAGCTTGTGAAGTAGTTGTAGGATTGAAGAGTAGTGATGTCATACAGACTAAGGGAGATCTGGGGGTACAAAAACACATATCGACTCGGTCTGCACTCAAAATCTTGAGAAGGCCACCCCAACGTACAGGGCACTCAATGTAAGTCCTAGGTCGGGGAGGGTCGCGGACGACATATCGCGCTGGGGGACCAGGTAGAAGTAGGAGAACCCGTCGAATCGTGGTCAACCACCCGCTGCCGGGAACTTTAACGAGATCTGTCCTCAGATCGTGGGTGAGCGGCAGCATTCAAGGTCATGGGCACCCCGGTGAGGACGTGTTGTTGGAGTGGTTCATCATTGCACAGCGCGTGGGTGACTATCTCTGGTCCAGTCTTCCAGACGCCCTCTGCGGACAGCTGGCAGCTTGATCACGGGCAGCGAGAGCGGAGATGTAGCTTCATTGTCATAGGCGACAGTACATTAGTCCATACCACGAAAAATCCGGTCGAGACACATAGACAACCAGAGCTCAACTCCGTCGAGGTGAGCTCGGCAGTCAGGGCACGCAAGCTGTCCATACAGAGGCTGTGCGCGCTCCTTGTTAAGCGCCCATATTGTCTGCGAGATGGCTGGGCCGCTGGCTGTTGCTGCCCGGCGAGCCACAAGCAGCAGTCCGTAGCTCTTGTCTTAGGTCACCATGTCATTATTGTCCACGCCCAATCGACCTATAAGAAGGTCAGCCTAGTACCTTCCGCAACCTAGCACTCATTCTTACTGCAACACCCATGTTGAACCCGCGCAGGGCTGATCCGCACACGATCCAGGACAAGTTCCTTGTCGGCTACCAAGGCTGGTTTACCTGCCCGGGTGATGGGCCCCCGCTCGACCCGAACCACCACGGATGGCTGCACTGGCTTACCGAGCCGATCCCCGCCGGCGGGCGGCCCAACACCGATCTTTGGCCGGACGTCTCCGCGTATAGCCCGTCCGAGCTCTTCCCCGTTCCGGGTCTCCGCATGGCCGATGGCTCTGAACCTCTGCTGTTCTCGAGTCGGAATGCGCAGACGGTCAGGCGGCACTTCCGGTGGATGGCTGAAGCGGGCGTGGACGGCGCGTTCTTGCAGCGTTTCGTAGGCCAGTGCGATCTTGAGAGAGGGAACAGGGCGATCCGCGATCAGAGGGACGAGGTCGGCGATCGCGTCAGGGAGGCGGCGGAGGCGGAGGGCAGGGTGTTTGCTATCATGTGCGTTGTCTCCTAAGAACCATTGGAAGCGTTCCCGAGCTAAGAGACTAGCGCTGAAGGTACGACGTGACGGACGTGCCGCTCGAACGCATACACGACGTGATCACTCGCGATTGGCAACACCTCGTCCGCGAGAAGCGCATCCTCGACAGCCCGAACTACCTACGCGAGAAAGGTCGACCTGTCATCTCTATCTGGGGTGCGCATATATCCACTCACTTCGCCCGGCGATGTTTCCTTTTCTGACGTTTGGCACATCACGTTTATAGGTCTTGGCTTCGATGGCCGCCCTTATACCCCGCACACCGCTCGCGCCATCCTGCACATCCTCCGCACTTCCACCCCGGGCGGCGCGTACCTCATTGGCGGCGCACCCGCTCACTGGCGCACCGGCCGGCCTGGCTCCGACGCCGATCCAAACCCGGCATGGATCGACCTCTGGACGGACGAGTTTGACGCGATCAGCCCATGGACAATCGGGCGATACGGCGACGAGCAGGGCGCCGACCAGTTCGCGGAGGAGAAGGTCAAACTCGATATGGAGCACATCCAGAAAAAGAATGAGGAGTGGGAGCGGGCGGGGAAGACGAAGAGGGTGGATTACATGCCGGTCGTATTCCCGGGCGGATCGGTGAGTGCATGCATGCGCCTCTGACGGGGTTTTGATTCCTGTGGGAACTGTCGCTCATCAGGCTTGCAGGGGTTCAACCTCTCCGAGGGCAAGTGGGGCTTCAACGACATCAAGCGCAATGGCGGACGCTTCCTCTGGCGCCAGATTTTCAATGTTAAACATCACGGCGTGCGCATGATCTACGGTGCTATGTGGGATGAGTGAGTTTCCTTGACTATATACGTCTCCTTGTGGGACACTCTGGCTAATATCGAACTCAGGTATGACGAAGGCACTGCCTTCCTCCCCGTCGTCGCGCACAAGCGTCAGCTTCCTCAGTCCGACCGCTGGCCCTTCCTTGCGCTCGACGCGGAGGGCCACGACCTTCCGACCGATTGGTACATGAGGATCGCCGGCCTGGCCGCCGAGGGCCTTCGCGGGGAGCGCCAGATCCACGACACCTTCCCCGTCAAGGAACTTCAGGATTTCTGGTCCTCGCGCCCGCACTACGAAGACGAAGCGCAGAGCTCAGCCTCTGGCTCGGGTTCCGGTTCTGGATCTGGCGACGATGCAGGGAAGGCCTATCAAGATTGGCTTGCGTCACAGGCTAAATCGGATGGCGATGAGCCGCCGCCACCGCCTTATACGCTCGAAGCGGAACCAACTCAGCCTCATGAGCACTCTCAACCGCCGCCCGCACCGGCGTCCACGCGTCCACGTCCGCCTGCAGTCCCGCCTCGCAACCCTTCGCAGGTTCAGGACCCGGTAACAAGCCTCGCAAGCGAGCTGCAATCCACGTCTATCTCTGTGTCTGCCTCCTTCTCGAGTTCGCGCCCTCCACCTGTGCCAAGTGGGCGTCCGACGTCACCATCAATAGCCGTGCATTTTCGGCCGGAACAGACGTACCCACAACATCTGAGCTCGAACGGCGAAGGTCACGGCGGCCAGTGGGAGCAAGTTCAGTGGCCCCCGCCGAATTGGCACCCCTCGCCGGCTCAGTACGACCCAACATCACCAGCGGGTCCGACCGCGCCGCTGCGACCCCGTCCTTCCCAATCGCGCCCGGTGTCAGGGGGTTTTGACACCGTCTCGACAACGGCTCCGCTACATCCTCGACCTTCTCAGTCCCGCCCCGTCTCGGGTGGGTTTGATCACAACTCGACGACGGCCCCGCTACGCCCTCATCCTTCATCGCGCCCGTTGTCGGTCAATCATGATCCTGCCTCCGCAACTGGCCCGCCGCCCCCACACGCGTCCTCTCGCCCAGTGTCGGGCAACCCGGATCCTGGGCCAAGCAACGTTCCGCCTATCAACCTCGCCGCTCGTCCCTCGCTCTCGCACCCACACTCTCAACCGGGCGGCCCACCACCTCCTCCGTTGCGTCCGCGCCCGTCCATAAGCGGCTCTCCAGGCGTACACACATCTGCCCCATCTCCACCTCCGCTCCAACCGCAGCCCTACGCTCCCTATGCTCCCCCTGAACCGCATCCGTATTTGTATAACGGACAGGGATACACACCTCAGTACCCCTCTCCGCCGCTCGGCTTCGGTGGACCAGGTACTCCGTACAGCGATCCCGAACCAGGCCCAGGCGCCGCCGGGTTCTACGGCGGGTTCCCGCAGGCCATGCCTTGTGAGTGACGCTCGTCGAACTGATCAAATATATAACCGTATTTCGGACGCTCATTCCGGTGTGCCTAGTTTCTCAGCCGTCTTCGCCCCCGCCTGGTGGCAATTCACCTTACCGTGCGTCTTCACGAGAATCTCGTAGGCGTACTTTGTCTGACCTCTACCTTAGAATCGTACGCTGGATATGGATCCCCACCACAGCCGCATAGCCCGCCTCCGAGTCAGTCTTTATCTCTTCCCTGTCTCCCGTCGGTCCTCATCAGCCGTCCTCGTCAACTTCTAGACGCCTACTACTCACAGCCGCAACCGCAACTGCCCCCTCCGCCTCGACCCTACAACGCACCCGCTGGCTCGAGCGGCAGCATGCCCGCCCCGGCGCCGCTCCTGTCCTCCGCGCCGGTCGGTTATGCACTCAACGCGATCGGCAGCGTCGCGGGCCAGGGGACGAGACGGCAGATCGAGAAGGGTGTCGACTCGCTCGCGCAGAGTGGGTACACCTCCTTTTTTGTGACTTTGCCTATGCTCACCACTATGTTCTGTGTATAGCTGGATCCAAGATTTTCGGCAGGTTTACGAGATAGAGGACCGTATGACTCGGAGATTCATGTATACCTAGGCGGGTCGTGCGCGGATGAGATCGCTTGTTTGGTCGGTCTAGGTTGTCTGCCTTTGTCTGATTATGGTACTCCTCGTCCCACAGGGGTTAGGGAAGGCAGCAGGTACTCTTTCTGGACAAACTCAAACAAGGAAGAAAGAGGCTCCTACGCGACACGTCATCGACCTCAGCTGAATTGATCCGTTCGCGCTCTCCGAGTCTCTCGCCGTTGGCGAATCTACTGCACGGTCGGCGTCAAGATATCGTCGTCATCTATTTCCGGTCGTGCAGTGAGGCCCTGGAATGGGGCGACATTTCGTGCGCATCCGTGTGGGATTCGTGCCCTGGCGATCCAAACGCGTTCCAACTGTGCGGAATAACTTGCATGTGCTATCCGCCATTCGCGTCGGAACGACCATTCCGCACCTCTGCATACATATAAGACGCCCGCGACGCAGCTGTTCTGAATTTTATCTTGTCTCTACTCTCATACTACATCTTACCTAGCTTCACTCTTCACCGTCTGCTCTCGGCCGTTTTGATCACGTCTTACAAGCACTATACCATACTGGTCGACGTCAAGCAGTCGCGAAGGTCTCCGTGGTGTGTAATATCGGCTTGACCCTGTCATTATGCGTTCCTCCTGCCAGATGGCGGAGTACGCTGCGGCGCATGAGGCGGACAGTGACACGCACATCATTCGGTGCGCCCGAATGACGATGTACGGCGCTCCCGACAGTGCAGCTTATAGAGAACGAGGACTGCGGCTCGCAAAGCTGGCAGCGCGCGCGCGAATGCTGACGAGGCGAGGTTCACTAACGTTTCATAGAACGACATAGACAAACCGTGAAGATATGGCCCTACACACAAAATACCCTTCAAGACATCGAATCACCCGAAAACCCGACGAAATCAAAGTACAACATCTGAAAACATCCTAACATCACGAGCTCGATATTACATCGGCGATCGGAAACGTGGCACAGACACCAAGCGCACGGAGCTCTGTGGGTCGTCCGTCCCATCCAAGGCTCCATTCACGGATCGACGAGGCGTCTTGAAAGGCAGCGAAAGCCTTGGAAAGCGCGCGTGGCCCCTCGCCGGGCGCGCGGGAGTCTCGTCCACGCCGGCGAACGCTCGCCCGCCACCGAGCACGCCCCAGGCCAACATGTCGTCTCCCGAAGTCTCCGAATCGCCTGAAGGGTCTTCCAGAGGCAACGACCTCCGTCCGTTCTGGTTATGGGTGCCCCTGATCTTGCTGGACCCGCTGTGAGGATAAGGCGTGCTGCCGCGCAACCGGTTCAACAGCTTCTTCGGCGTCTGCACCAGCCGGCCCAGTTTAGAGGACGGAGTGTGCTTTGCGCCGCCCACAGCCACCTTCTTAGGGGTAAAGCCGATGCCTCGACCGATTCGCTCGATACCAGGGAGTGAAAGGGTGGCTGCTGCGGGTAAAGCATGGTCGTCCACCCCAATAGCCGAGGATCGCGAGGCCGAAAAGTGGGTAGGCAAGCCTGCGATCGAGCGAAACGTATCTAGTGGTCCGCGTGTATCATCGCGATCGTCTTCGCCTCCAATGAGCGATGGGGAGCGGTACAGGTCACGAATGCTCAATGCAGCACCCTCTCGGGACCCCTTGGAACTTGTCGGAACAGGACCAGGCTTCGTCGGAGTGTCGCCCAGAATACTGAGGCCCAGTGAAGGCGCCGGAGACAAGAACAAGGAATTACGATCAAGACGCAGGAAATCTTCGAACCCGTCGACTGGACTGGGCATCGATTGCACCCTCGACTCCGGGACATCCAAAGTGTAGCCGGGGCTTGTTACACCGAGGCCGCGCTCTAGCCACTTCCCCGAATTGAGAGGCTCAAACGACGCGACATCCAACTCTCCGGATGTATGGCCGACGTCCGACAGCGGCGTACTTTCGCGCATTGACGTCCCAAATGCCGAGAGAGATGGGGACTGCAGAAAGTGGTTTGTTGGCACGACGACGCCTGAGGTGTCTACTTTAGCGGGAGCTTCATTTGATACATTGCGACACTGGACCCACCTCCGTCTTCACTGAGTTGATCAGTGTCCGATGTCCACGTCATCGTCTGCGCATCAAATGCATCCTCCGGGTCCGCTGTTGTCGCCGCTTGTTGCAATCGTTCCAACTCCGTATGAACGTCCATGTCACAGAACTCTTTCTCGAAATATCGAAGATCCAATGCATCCTTGCGCTCATCAAGATCAAGGGACCAAGGAACTAATGGCAAGATCATGTCAATGATACCCTACAGAACTCAGGAGGAACGAGTCACCTTCGTAGGCTTTAGCCTCGACTCTATCCCAGTCACTGTTGACGTAATTCGACCAGTGAAGAATCGGTGGACAAATGGGCAACTCACATCCTATCAAAGTACTCGTGTTCCCGGATCCCCTCTAAATGGATACGCATGCCTGTATTACGCTCCAAACACTAGTTGGATATCAGCATCGTCGGCGACATGAGCGAATCACGCCTTCCACAGCTTACATTGAGTATCAGGTCCTTGGCTACCTCATCCTCATGCTCCACCCGAGGGAATGGCACCGGATAGCTGATTATGCGCTCTCTGAGCACGTCGACAGCTTCGTGTGTTTGCGACAGCATGAATGGGTGCTGGAGCACAATCGCGGTCAAGTTGATCAAGATAAACAAGTAATCCAATAGGTGACAGCGGAACCTACCTTGCCGTAGATCATCAGGTACAGGAGCAGCCCGAAGCCCCATACATCAACGGCGTAATCGTGCGGCCACCCGAGGATGACCTCAGGCGCTTGGTATTCCGGAGTTCCGACGGAGCTGTTCTCGGTTGTAGTAATATACGAGAGTTGGTCTTCCGCTGAATTGAGCAGAGGAACCGCGATTTGCTTAGCAGAGCCGAAGTCGGTAACGACGATGTGTCCCCATGCATCAATAAGGACCTAAGTCCGGAAAATAATCACTGATGAAATTCGATGGATCGGCCTGTGCCATTCTTACATTCTCTGGCTTAAGGTCACGATGCGCAATGCCCAAGCGGCACAATGTGCTCAAGGTAACCACCTATCGCACGTCATCATTAAGGCGAAACGCATTTTTCGATGGCACTCACCAGCTCGCAAGCATAGAAGCGGCTGCGGTCTGCGGAAAACGCACCGCTGCGCATGACATGCGTGAGGAGGTCCCCTCCTGGGCAAAATTCCTACACTGATCATCAGTTCCGTAGTCTAAGCCACCGGCCACGAGACTTACGGTGACAAGTACGAGACGACCCTCGTCGACAAAACTCTGGTAAAGTGTGGGTAGAAATGCTGTTTTCGCTCGGGACAGCAGTCGCATGATAGAGTGTTCGGAGCGCGCATGCATGGCTCGCGATGGCGACGAAGGCGCGCATACCTTGATGGCCCGCATGCCAGGCGAGTCAGAAGATACAGAATGAGCGAGGAAGACTGTTGCGGATGCTCCTTGTCCGAGAGTGTTGAGGAGTATGTAATCATGAATTTTAGGTATCTGGTAAGCGTTTGTATGAGGTGAAGTGATAATAGCAGAATATAACGCACCTGAGACGAAGACCCGTCATCTTGATGTCGCCTTGGAGAAATCACAACAATTTCCTATGAGGCGTCAGTCGCCGTTCGATACCCGTCTTGGCGATGAAACCAACCTCGATCTCATCATGACGCCAATCTGGATGAAGCTGCTTTATGTCTCTATAGTGCTACACGCAGCGGTTGGTCAACATCTAGTTGTACGAGCATACCTTTTACCTCATACCTCGATGTTATAACTGTCCTTCCGCAGAACAGTACCAGCGTCGTTGTCTTGACCATAGACGTGGATGGACCGTTGATGCTGTACAACCCGCATCAGTTGGGTTCTCCACAGTATGTGTAGGAAACATCGTCACCGGCGTGGACTGCGGTACGATATCGAACTGAGGCGTCTGTGGCGGGAGCGAAGAGGGTGCGCTAGAGAGAGGCGAGAACGCAGGATCGGTCTGGAAAGAGCGACGTTTCGTCATTGGAAGCACAATCCGACGAGACTGCAAACGAAAGTACCTCATTCAACGCTGAATCGGTGCTGAGCGCTGGCGAGATCGCAACTCTGGGCATGATACGAAACGATCCTTAGGTTTCGCTGGATCGCCGTAGAGCAATGTTAGTGCGCAGCTGCATTTGCGACGCCATCCTGGCAAAGCTTCGCCGGCAACCATGTCAATGCCAAAATTCTGTCAAGTACAGGGTCAAGAATGCCAACAGGGGTAGCCCTGCGGTAGCTCATTGAATGTATCACGCGCGGATGCATGACCCCATCAATCATTCAAACGAAAGCCACACTGCGAACAGAATGCAGCCAGTGGTTCGTCCTCTTGCCAGCTCAGGCCCTGATTGACATCTGCTTGGATAGTATGCGGCAATATACAGTGGATATTCATACCGGTCGAACATGTCGTCGACTTTGTCAGCGTCGACATCGCGCATGTCACAGAGGACAGCTACCTTTGTCCTCGGAATGTCAACTATTATCCTTGAAATCGGAATCCCTTTCGTGATGACCCTGGCGAATCTTGGATTGTGCTGCCTGGTTATGAGTTCAGGTTCCACGGCCTCGAACCGGTTCAAGAACAGCAGGCCGCTCGGCGGCTGCCGTTGGAGGAGATGATATGATTAGAGCACCCAGGCAACATGTGGTACTAACTGCTCGACTTATGACGTCGGGCAAACAAATCAAGCTGGGGAAGAGTCGATGGAGCGTTGGAAGTCGTGCTGCAATGATGGGCCGAGCAGACAAGGCGCTCCATGGCCTCATCCGTCCATGGATTCGGATGACTTCGTCCGTCTCTAAGGAGTGCATGATGCATTCGTAACCGCTGTCTAGCACACAAGTGGGATAAACCAAAGAGGTTCCGTCGGGACAAGATGAAGGAGGTCTTCCTGATAATGAGTACTTGATGCTGTTGGAATATCTCAACGTCATCTGCATAACACGATAGACATGGTCAAAAGCTCTCCTAAAATGCACGAATATACCAAATACATGGTGGCCAGTTCCGATTTGCGAGCGAACTAGGTGGTTCGCATAGCAGGATGCAGGCCCCGACGCGAGGTGTATGTAACCAACCTGTCCAGAGGCTAATAACTTATCCATGTGAAGCCTCAAGCTCACTGCCAGGTAGGCCACACATTCGATCTCACTCAATCCACCATCAAATGTGTGACTATTTCAGTGTACGGTATACAAGATTTGAAGATAAGAATAAGATCTTGAATCTGGCTAATCGTGCAGCCCATCCTCCATTCACAAGAACGGTTCGAGAGCCTCGGGGAGGATGCCAGTGATAGCTGCGCCGCTCGGCGGCTCTATGGATTGGAAGTACTATGAGAGAACATGAGCATTTGAGAAGTTAAGATGAGTAGTCAAGAAGACTCACATCTCCCCACCACTGACCTGCGGCCCACCACAGCGCTGGGTTTTCCGGCATCAGCATATTCGCCTCGATCATGGGAGACATCCATAATTACTCACCGCCGAGCCAAGCACCACCGGCTTCTTGCATGGCACATAGCGCTCCGTACACGGCCGTAATGCAGACATCTGCCATGACGGAGCCGTCAGCAAGCTGCGCGAATGTGAAAATTTTTGCACTACATACCGTTGTTGCCAGCGCCGATTTCGCCGAGGAAGCCCTTGATATTGTTAGCCTGGAGCCAGCTAGTCGCGTCCGCAAGGCGCTCGGCGCCGATGGTGGAGCTAACGCATGTTGCCGATGAACCCGAGCCGTCGGAATCGAGGTACTGGTGCATCTCGATGGCGCTGGCAGGATAAGCTTAGAGTCAGACCGAGCTCAAGCTCGAGATACGAGGGGAAATACGCACACGTGGTTATTGGGGTCAGTCAAGCCCGTGAAAGCAGCGGCATTTCCGGAGCTGGTCCAGGTCCATGCGCCAGTCCAGCTCGTTCTGAGCACAGCTCAACTATTAGCGCTCATGATGGAGCCGGAAGGAGGTATGTTTACCCTTCTACCAAGATGAGTTGAGAAGTGGCACCGGCGGCACGTACACCGTTAACGCCAGCTTGCATCTGCAGGCAAATGATAAACACCGAGTAAAATCTCAGAAACAAGTGCACATACCAGCGAGTAGACGGTGGTCGCGGGAATATCGTGGGGCTCGTTCATGAGGTCGAAGATGACATGGCTGTTGGATTTCTGCAGCAGGAACTCGGTCAACGACTCCGACAAGCACAGGATCTGAGTCTGTGCTCACGAAGAGGGACGCAAGGTTGGTCCAGACTGATAGGGAGGAGTCATGTCAGTGGCCTACTCCGATCCCTATTCATCAGTGACTCACAGGTTTGGAATCTGCGTTTCAAGTGGCATAAACAAGGGGACACGGAGGATGAACGAAGTAACGTACGCAGAAGTGCTGGTGATGGTTGCGCCGTTGTAGATCATGTAGTTGTGGGCTGCCTCAAACGTCAGCAAGAAAGATCCACCGCCTAAGAGCTGTTCACGAACGCTCGATGAGGACATAAGCGCCCTTTCCGGTGATATAGTTCACGGTCTCCGTGAGGTTGCCGAGGTAAAGAGGGTCGAAAGCGCCAGTGATACCTGTAGCAGGAGGGGCGAGACGCTCGAGCAAGAACGGCACGCGGAACGTGTTGAAGCCGAGGCCGACGAAGTACTGAATTCTATATCAGCATCGAGCAGCCTTGTTCAGCAAACAAATTCAACTCACATCGATAGAAGATGGAGCGGGCCAGATGTAGTCTACATAAGACGTTAGTTCAAAGCTGGGTCTTGAGGGAACGGAACCTGCCTGTTCCGTACACCTATGACAAACATCAGTGATCCTCGTCGCAAGGCACACGTGGGTATACTGACTCCAGGAATGTTTGCATTGCCGAACTCTGCACCACTCTCATTGACACCAAAGTACGAAAACTTCGTCTTCGTTCCGCTACACGTGCGGCCGCTGGTGGTGGGGGCAGAGCTGGTGGTGGAGGCGGTCGTGGTAGTCTGGACCGTGCTGGTCGCTGCGCTGGTCGTGCTGGCTCCTTGCAGGCATTGCGAGTAGTCTGCAAACAAACCCATCGAACGCGTCAATATGCATTTACCCGTCGATCAGACGTCACTTTTCACTTACAGTCGTTTAGCTTGACACAGCTAAGACCCGAGTCACAAGTCGTGCTACCACTGTAGCCAATGCCCTGAGATGAATATGAGGGGGATGTATCTGCTGGCTTCCTGTATATTCGTACCCCGCATTGACCCCAGATGGCCACACCGTACGCCGGAGTGCTAGCAAGTGCCAAAATGAGGGAGACTAAGAGGGACTTCATACCGAAATTCGAGACGGGATAGGTGACAGACACGTAGCATGATGACTACTCTTATACTGAGGCGAAATATTGAACCCGCGCTCCGCAGATTTACCGACATCATGTTCGGACGAACAAACGAATCGGTGTCCGTGACCACGTCCCCAAGCCTTGAGAAGCTCCGCACGCTGTTGCTTTGCCCGTGTTCCATCGCACGATTTGCGCCCGAGGAAGTAGGCTTCAATATAATTCAATGTCTCGTCGAGGTCCAAGTCGAGATTTCACTTCTATTGATCTCTTGACGCGCTGAGCGCATTCGGAAGTTGGCCATGCAAGACCGATAATTTCCTCCGGTGCCTGGTTCGCGGCAGGTAAATGTGTTGCGACGGACAAGGTAGAAACTGCCGAAGTTGTTGCTCGAGCCGCGGTCGGCGCGTCCGTGTCTCGTGCTGCAGGTCACGATGATCGTGACCAGCCTGAGGCCGGCCAGTTTTTCCGGCACGAACCATCTATTCAACACTGGGTCGGAGCAACACTCAGGAAGACGTCTTCCGGCAAATATCCGGAACACTTTGCGGGAAACACTGGGACTATATAATATCGAGATGGACGCTAAGCGACTGGCGACGCGTCTTGCAAGCATGAAAAAAACGACCATAACAACCTTTCGGAAGGTAGTGCCTAGGATAAGCAGTGCATGATTATATATTTTCCACGCTAGAGCAACGGGCAATGTCAACCACCTAAGTACAAGTCCGTTCAGAGCAGTATATGCGGAGTCTCCATGCACATCCGCTTGAGCCCCCACTGTCGCGCTACCTCGTCGATCATCTCCCTAGACACCACCACGATCATTTGCTCCGCTGGCTCTCCGTCTACGGCCTCCTCTCCATTCCTCGTGTTCCCCTCGACGTGCTTCTTCCGGAGCAGAAGCCCGCACTCGTTCAGCGCGAACGCAGCGTCCTCCACGCGGATGTACGTCGCCCGCGAGAGATCCTCGAGCGTGCAGTGGACCACGACGTGGGTTGTGGCGGACCCGTCCGGATTGCCTCGCGTGACCAGGGTGCGCCTGGACGTCAAGGACGTGTTGGGATCGTCTGGCGGCGGCTGGTTGGCGTATAGCTCGCTCAGGTCGATCTCGCCGTCCCACCCCTTCGTCTTCTTCTTCTTCGGTTTCTGAGTCATGAGATCTTCCGACTTGGCGCGGAGCTTTGAAAGGTCCGGCATTTGTGGGCCGGAGCGGACGGTCATGTCTGGAGGCACGACGGAAAGGAGTTTCCTGGATATGAAGATGAGGTCATCTCGAGGTTCTGTCAAAAAGAGAGCTCCCGTACTGGAGGTGACGTAATATGGTCGAAACCCAGTAGTTGAGATATGTCCGCAATCCGAGATCGGAAAGGGGGCGTTCAGGTGTACCGATGACACCAGCTCGTTTGGAGAGTTCGTAGCCTGTCGAATCTATCAGATCCCGCACGCGTCACCAACACAGGTGCAAACACACTGAATTCAATCAACAACATGCCGTATCGTTTCCTCTGGTAAGGTGGAAATATGACGATGCAGGCGAGATTGTAATCGTCGTAGGAAACCTTCTCTTTCGAGAAGAATCCGAGTGCATGATCCCGTTGCGAATCTGCGTCTGTCAGGACGTAAAACAAGACTGTGCGAAGCCTCAATGAAGGGAAGCGCAATGGAGGATGAGAGACACATACAGTTATCCATGTCGAAGAATATGGTCTTGATGTCTATGAACAGCTTGCCGAAAAGGGAGAGATTTTGACAATATAACTATACGATCGCTCAGGGTATTGACCTTAGAGAGAACAAGTAATTTCGCACCTTCTCTTTGAGCCCATCGACCTCCCAAATGATGTGTGCTCCACGCTGATACACCTTTCTTCCTGGAGGATTATTCATTGTACACCTCTTCTACACCTTCCACACGTATCGGCAAACATCCAGCACGATCATGGAGGGGAGTGGAACCACGCACGATATGCATTTCCCAGCTCAGACCGTCCGTCATGTACTTGAAGCAACGGTGGCACACCCATAATGTGCTCTTCTCCGGCGCCGTATGCGCCCTCTTGAGTCCCCCCGTCCACAGGTCGGAGGTGCGGCCATGTGCACGGATACTGGACCGCGGAATGCCTTGTCCGCGCTGTCCGGGACCCTGGAGAGAGCTGACCCCATGCGAACCGAGAGGCGCTGACGGCGTGACACCGGTAGGGGAAAGCGGATGCGAAGAGGCCCTGGTGTGCGCGGCGCTTGCAGGAAAATGGCCATTCGAGCTTGAGGGTAGCGCGGTAGGATCGTCGGCCTCGTCTAAGATGGGGTAGGGAGAGAAGTACCTTCGAGCACGATCTCAGCTACACAAGCACATCGAAGAAGTGGAAAAGACGCACCAAGTCCTGATCTGCCACTCATAGAAAGTGACGGTCTCGAAGTTTCGTTGCGCGAACATCCGCTTGTGGTGCTGGAGATCGAACTCCTCCTCGGTCATCATGGCGGTCCCGTCGTCCACGCCGAGCGCGCCCGCATCGCTGGCGCCGTCAACTATGCTCCCATTCCCGTTCATTTCCGCCTCATCATCGGGTTCGAGCGAGCCTTCGCGCGTGTCGGGTGCCTCCGACACGCCTACGGACGAGGATCGCGCGCGCCTCCTCTTGCGCCCAAGGGCGGCTGGTGAGGTAGATGGATCCAATTCAGGTTGGTTGGCCGAGATGGACACGACATTCGCCGGGACCCATTCGTCGAGGCGCTTGTCCGTGCCGAGGTAGTGTACATAGACTTCCTCTGCGTCTTGCACACCGCGGCGGTCCAGCACATGAGCCTGTTCTGAATCGAGGCGGGGCAGCACTTATTTTGAATCTCGGCTCAAATAAAGGGATTACATACGTTCGCCGGACAACGTTGTGACGGTGTAAACGGTGTTGTCTTGGATTGGTTGCGCGAAGGGGCGTAGGACAGGCATGTCCGTCCCCACAGTCTGACAGAATTTGGCAAGATAACCGAGTCCAAGTGATTAATCTTATGATGGCAATTATAAGAGGAAGCAGGGCAGTAGATGTGCGGCGCGGTAGCAAGAGGGGGAGGAAGAGTCGGTCAGTACGGCGGACTCCGCTGGCAAAGGCGATAAGCCGCGCTCGAAAGAATGTTATGCGCCATGTACGACGACAAATAAGATTGTATTACCAGAACAACGACAGATGGACAACCCCCGCCACGGTTCAATACGGAATCAGCAACACGAGAATAGACTGAACCCTTGGGTATACTCAGGACGCCGTTGATGGTATCCTTGTCATGCGAAGAGCGTAGGATTGCATACATGCGACATGGCGTAGCATACAAGTGCGGAAGCGTAGGTAGAGGAGGTCGACAGAACCCGAAAAACAACGTGCGATGGTGTGAGGCGTTTATTCCTTGGCATCCTCGTGCTCGACAGCGAAGATCGCCTGCCTCTTCTCGGCGACACGAGCAGCACGACGCTCCCGGGCAGCCTGAGACGGCGTAAGGAAAAGTTCATCATGAAAACAGGGAAACCGCGTATGCGTACCTTGTTCTTGGTGCGGCGGGCCTCCATCTGGTCGGTGAGAACCTTGGTACGGGTCTTCTCCGCCTTCGCCTTGTGGATGTACTCCATCAAGACACGCTTGTTCTTGAAAACGTTACCCTTCGACTTCTGGTAAAGCAAGTGGTACCTATCGATACCATCGTCAGCCGCCGATCCTGTATGCGCTCCGCCTTCACACAATCACTCACAGATGCTTGTCGATCTTGCCCGCCTCTCTGTACTTCCTCAACAACCGCCTGAGCACCCGCTGGCGCCTCATCCACAGAACCTTCGTCGGCATCCGCGCCTCGGAGGTACCCTTCCTCTTACCGGGCCCAGTGTGACGGCCCTTGCGCTTCGCGGCCAAAAGTGCCTTGGTGCGGGCGCGCGAGTGAACGACGGTAGGCTTGATGATAATGCGCCCATCTTTGATGAGCTTCTTAACGTGCGTGCGGGAGTTGGCGTTGCCGATCTCGGACTGCTCGGCGGGGTCGAGCCAGATTTTGCGCTTGCCGACGCCCGCGACGGAGGCGGCAAGCCGCTTTTGCGAGCGAAGGTTGACCATGGCGGGGTCTAAGAAAGCGGTGGAAAACGATGGTGAGTGGCAGCCGGAAAGCGGGAATGACTGCGAGCGCACGCACCTTGTTCTTGAGGGGGTGGTCGGTGGTGAGTCGACCGGGGCCGTGCGAGGGGTAGAGGGACTGTGGGATAATCTGTAAGAACTGTATAGCGTGATCACACCGCCACAGCACTGAAGGTCTGCTGTTACCTCAGTGCTTTCATTTTACCCCGAGTCAACTTGAGTCAACACTGTTCCCTGATACAGCTGCAATGAATCAGGAGAGTACGCGTTGGTGACGTGTTTTGGCCCATGCCGCAATACTGCTCACCGAGCAAGAAGTCGATCGACTGAGATACTGTTCTCGACGGACATTGAACGCAGATTCCCACATGGCTGTATCAGTGATCGTAGTTTGTGGTGACGGGTGATCTTCCTCTGTTCGTGCTGGCAGCTAGTCCTGGATGCAGATACGCATGAATACACGCACGATTTGCCTGTACACGCGCTCTGGAACCCGCTGACTGCGACAAACCCTCGAATTCTTGGGTTACCAACACTTCAGCTGCGAGGCCGAACCCAAGTCCGGCTACGAGTTCAAAACGTTGCCCCATTGAATCACTCTAAAATCGTTCTTTCTTTTCTCACTGGATGACTTCCCGTAAGATCTGGAGCGACAGAAACACAGAATAAACAGTTCAAACCTTGATCTGTGGGTTATGCTGTACGTTTATGCCCCCGTACGGTGTGGGGCCGAAATAGACATCATAAACTCGGAGGTCCGTTGAGAAGGGCTGAGCAGCGAATGAGGAAGAGAGAGGGTCACGTGTATGACAAATTCCTGTCTGTAAACGGTCATTTTGGTCTGGAAGGGGGGGTCGACCCCCCCTTCCAGATAAAAGGTCTGTACGAGCGACTTGTAAACCGACAACTTGGCTCGTCGATGCCGAAAAATCGGCATGGCTCGCTTAGTGGATTTGTAAGCGAATTCTATTCTATTCGCCCTTACAGATCCTTACGGGAAGTCACCCACTCACAACCGATTTGCTCTGGCTCCCGATGACTGTGTTGTGTCTCTCAGAGACAGTGATCCCGACGAGTCTCCTGGCGACACGGGCGTACCCCACGGTGATCCCGTGATGCTACCCTTGTCTTGTTCCTCTCCGGGTGGGATCTAGATCCGACGTCCCGCCGCCTTCATCCCAATCTGCGTATGCGATGCTCAGCAGGCTTGCCTCGATACTATCCTGTGCGCATGTATGGTGTTCCGGATAAGCTCACCATTCGCAGAAGTCGAAGATAGATGTTAGAGTTTCCGGACGACATTGTATGTCCATTGTCTCAATTTGTCAATTCAGCTGCGAACGCCCGCCTTGGCGACACAATCCGGTGACCGTGATCGGATCCTCTCCCCATATAACCTTTGTCTGCTCTGCTTTCCTGGCATTGGGCTACCATCTGTGCCACCCTCCCAAGCCTACCTACGATCCGCACATAATTGACCTCCATAGCAGTATAATTCACTAGTCTGCGACTACCATCTCTCTCTCGCACCGCTCGTGTTGCAACTCGTGCCTTTTCGACGAACCGTTGACGACAGGACCCAACTCTATTTCATCGCGTTCTACTCACGACATGTCCGTGACCACATCTTATAACGATACCGCCGTCGTCTCTTCGAGCTTCATTGATCTACGCATGGAACCCAACACTGTCACCCCATCGCGACCCCCCACGCTGAACAACCTTGACCGCGCCGACCGTCAGCGTCTCATACGCTCCACGCGCAAACTCGGTGCAGTCCTCGGCACTACACCTCTCCTCCTCGATGCCAATGATCAAACCCACGTTGGGGCCCTCTTTGCCCGGAGGCACAGACGATGGCAACAGAGCCACGGGGCCCTGTCCAACCGCAATGCCTCCTTCTCATCTACCGCCAAGTTAATGCATCGCGACGACGACGACGCGGCGTCGTTCGTCGATATGGACGAGGATGAAGAAGACCACCATGTAGAGAACATCGCCCCCAATTCCCAACGTCATCCGGGTCCCTCGCAGCTAGTCGCATTGGATCTGCCTAAACCTGCGCAACTGCACACCCGCTACGAAAGAGTCGAGAAGCGCCGGCCCGAACCCGAGGAGTTCGTAACCCCGACGCGCCCTGTCCTGCTCTGTCTACACGACAACGCAGAGTCACTATCCCCGACCGCGTCCGCGTCCGTCCCTCCTACGCCCACCACCGCGGCCTCCGCCACATTCACCGTCTCCTCGCCCTCCACGCCCGCCTTCGACGCCCTCGAGCAGCGCCGCAAGAAGATGGCCAAACTCACGCGACATCTCGGTGCCGCCCCGCCCACCGACCTCGTCTTCCCTCCTTCTCCCACAAGGGCCGTCGTGTGCCGCACGTCCCCCCGATCTTCCGACGGCGGCAAGGTTTCCACGATCGGGCTCGGCAGACGTCGCGCGCGCGCATTCAGCGTGGACCTCCACCGCCTTTCTGCGAACGTCGACTTCGTCGGCATCGCGCGCTCGGTCGCAAGCCAGGGCAAGGGCGTCCCGCCCCTTCCTATCGCTGGCGGCAGGGACTCGAGTGAAGCATGGGTCGGGCACTGGAACAGGAACGATATCCGCACCGTGCAACAGCAGTTGCGACAGCTCAAGGCCTAAGCAATATTCTTGCTTTCGAGCTCCTCAGTCAAGGGCCATCGACGGCGCCGGCGCGATGTACGGGCCACCAGATTGCCTGCACATTTTCTTGGAAGATTTCATCCAAATCATCAGCTTGCTTGATATTTCTGACCCCTTGCTCAATGCTATGATTTCATCAGGAAAAATCGGACTATCGAAAGAGTCGCTCATTGGGTACCGAAACCCTCTAAAGCTACTAAATGAGCACATTTTAGTACATTTTAGGAGGTTTTTAGCAAATCCGGTTTTTCCTGATGTTATCGTATGTTCAGTGCTTGACTACGCATTCTCCTCCTGGACCTGAGGCTCCTTGGACCATCGTCTCAGTGAAAAGACACTTTCAGTCATCTACTGTATCCATTAAGTTCCATTTGACGAGTCGTTCACCGTCTCTTATAATCTTGCGGTCACCTTCCTATGTAATAGCGCGCATAACGAACACAGGGTGCAGGACACCGACACAATCGCAGACGAGGGAGCAGTCGTTTTGTTCAAAATCCGTACAAGTTTATGTAGGGAAGACACTCCAACCCAGTTTCATCGTCTCCCCCACCATCCTCCCAGCAAGCTGCTCAATCCGCCCCTTGCCTGTTGCGCCTCCGGTTCCGGCGTTTCCGGGCGTTCGATCTCAGCCGCCTTCGCCTTCTGCACTGCTGGCACGGCTCTTGGCTGCTCCACCGCCTTCTGCTTCTGCTGAGGCGTCAGGGTCTTGCCCGCGCGCTCCTGCAATCGGTCCATGTCGAGCTGCACGTAGTTGAGCGCGATATCGAAGAATAGCGGCTTCTTGTGCGATTTGCCGCCCTCGGCTTCGAGCGAGCCTCCGTTCCACGTGAACCATTCCTTGCGGAAGGAGAGGCCATCGGCGTCGATGGTCTGCTCGAGGTCGTCCAGCGCGGAAGCAGGGAGCGGGTAGAAGGCGACGGGGTCCGAGTCGAGCGTGCCGAGCACAGACCGGGACTCGCGGACGTGAATGGATGCGTGCTGAATGAGGGTTAGGGCCTCCGCATATTTCTTCGCGGGAACGTAGCAACGAGATAGGAATAGACATCTGAATGGAGCGTATCAGCATACCTGCAATTCCGGAACGGGACGAGTGTATCCTCACCTCCTTGCTTTGGTGAAGGTTATTCTTGCTTCGACGGCTGAGGCGAGATCGGGCGATTCGTCGACAATGTTGAGAGTTCGCATCTGTTCGAGACTCTGTAGAATCGTGTCCAGGAGCTTCACGACCGCAGGGTAAAGACGAGCATCGACTTGCTCTTTCTTCGACGCGGAAGCTGAGGTTTTGCCTCTCGGAACGGAAGGGGCCTGCGAGGTGAGCAGGGCAGAGGCGAGCAACAGGTCACGTTCAATCCGGCGCGAAAGAAGTTGATACACGATGAATGCGTGTACGAAGTGGATGTCTCGCGTACCGGCCGCAACAGGTACAGTCTGTGACCCAGCGCCGATCTGTGATTATGCGGATGAGCGGATGGGTGGCTTATGCTTTGAATGCGTGGAAGAGAGTAGCACACCTGTTGAGCCTCAGCAAGCTTCCGCGCGACCTCCTCCGCATCGCTCAAAGCCGACAAGACGGCATCGTACGCCGCGACACCCCGCTTGGACGTGTTGACCTTCGTCCCTTCGCCCTCGGCCTTAGCGCCCTGCTGAGCGCGCAACTTCGCCTCCGCATCCTGCACTGTCAAGAACACGTCCACCAGCTCAGGGTTCCTTATCGGCACCGGCTCGCCCTCCCATGCGAGCGGAGCTAGCTTCTTCTGCGCACTCGCTTCACCGCTTGTCCCGGCCGCCTTGACCTTCGCGAGCAGCGCATCGCAATTCTCCACGAGCTCGTTCCTGTGCTTGGCCGCCAGCTCAGCGACGATGCCGTCGACGTCGTACGCCTTGGCCCGCCCGAGTTCGTGCGCGCAGTACCGGATCTCGGGCCCAATCTCGTCCCCGAAGAGCGTCGCGAGCGCCTGGTCCCGGCTCGTCGCCGCCGCGCCCGCGAGCGCGTCCAGCAGGCTGCGCGCAACGCTCAACTGGATCAACGCGTCCTCGAACTCGTCCCGGAAGCGCAGAAACCGGCCGTTCAGGATGAGCACGTACACCTCCGCCTCGAGCAGGCTTTCTGCGGACAGCCGGCCGGACTTGTAGAGCGTCTGGCAGTGCGAGAGAAGCTGGGTCGCCCAGTTGACCGCGCGCCGGAAGCGGCCCGTAGCGCTGTGGCGGAGGGTGGCCGGGTTTTGGTGTTCGGACGGCTGGCGAGCTTGAGCAAGGAGGTCTTGCGAGTACGCCCACGCACGCTCGGCTTCCAGCAGGAACAATTGCAAGCTAGCACGCCGTTCAGCAGGCAGATATCGTTCAAATGAGAATGGGCACGTACTGCCCGTCCTTGATGTAATCCTGAGCGATGGGGGGCGTCTTCTTGAATTCGCGTCCTTTGCCATGCGTAATCTTCAGAGTCGCCCTCAACCGATGGGTACGATTGGCGCAATGCTTCCTGCACAATGCTCAAAACTGCGAGCATCGGCAGTACTATGTAGATGCTGCATACCGATATCTCGCAAAGTCATTGGACCGCAATCCGTATGCGCTGCGCTGCTCATTCGCCAGCTGTAAAGCTTCGCGTCAAAGATATGAGCATCCCACTTCGCAAGAGCAGTCGGTCGGGCTGGACGTACCTCTGAACGAGATTTGAGGTTTCTCCGCCATGCTGGATGATCGGAGAAGGAAGGGGAATCAATGAGAAGGTCGTGGAGAAGATCGAGACGCGATGCTGCGTATACGCGCGAGCAGACGTGTACCTATAACTCGGTCTCATACTCTCCTTCATCGTATCTTTCTCCCGTTCTCCCTCCATTTTCTCTCTCCGCCCTTCGAAACGACGGAGATGGCCGAAACATTGGAGCCGACGTTGCAGAACATCTTGGATCAGAAGTCGCTCAAGTGGATCTTTTGCGGCACGTAGCATCTCAATCCGTGCTCTCTCCTACGTCTTACACCTTCGCAGGTGGAAAGGGTGGTGTCGGTGAGACATGATGCCCTTTCTCTTGCGAGATAAAATGTGATGGACGCCTGACCCGGTAATGGGTAGGAAAGACAACAACGTCATGCTCGCTTGCCATCCAGCTCGCGCAGAACAGAGAGTCCGTCCTCCTGATCGTGAGTTATACGTTCCCGATAATACCCGAAGTCGGATCGTGCTCACAACGTCCGCGGCAAAAAGTCAACGGATCCCGCACACAACCTGTCCGACGCGTTTGGCCAGAAGTTCTCGAAGGATGCGACGAAGGTGAACGGCTTTGACAACCTGTTCGCGATGGAGATCGACCCGACCAGCGCGATCCAAGAGATGGTCGAGCAGTGTACGTCCGGAAGTCCCGTCACAACCTCGTATTCGTCCTGAGGCCCCGTGTTCAGCGGACGACAACGGTATGATGGGCACCATGATGCAGGACCTAGCATTCGCCATCCCGGGTGTGGACGAAGCCATGTCCTTCGCCGAAATCATGAAGTTCGTGCCCTCCCCTCCCCTTCCCCCCTTTCGTCTCTTGCGACTGAACCCTGCGTCGTCTTCAGACACGTCAAATCGATGGAATACTCCGTGATCGTGTTCGATACTGCGCCCACGGGGCACACGCTCCGCTTCCTATCCTTCCCGACCGTGCTCGAGAAGGCGCTCGGCAAGCTCTCGACGTTAAGCGGGCGGATCGGGCCCATGATCAACCAAATGTCGTCGCTCATGGGCGGCGGGATGGGCTCCACCGAAGACATGTTCGCCAAGCTCGAGAGCATGCGGAGCGTCATCACCGAGGTCAACACCCAGTTCAAGGACCCGGTCCGTCGTGTTTTCCCATTTCATTTTTTTTCCCCTTTTCCCTTCTCTCCCCCCCTCGTTCTCCTTGGAATCTCGCGAGAGGGACTTACAACAAAAACGTCGATCTGCAGGAAAAAACGACCTTCGTCTGCGTCTGCATCTCCGAGTTCCTCTCCCTCTACGAAACCGAGCGGCTCGTGCAAGAGCTGACCGCGTACGAGATCGACACGCACAACATCGTCGTCAACCAGCTCCTCTTCCCCAAACCCGGCTCCAACTGCGAGCACTGCCAGGTCCGGCACAAGATGCAGCAAAAGTACCTGAACGAGGCGCACGAGCTCTACGACGAGTTCTTCCACATCGTCCAGCTCCCGCTCCTCACCGAGGAGGTCCGCGGACCGGCCAAGCTCAAGGAGTTCAGCCGGATGCTCGTCGAGCCGTACAACCCGGGCGCATGACCGACTTTCGTTTTTTTTAATTTTACGTCGCGACATGAGAAAGAGGCGCGCGCCGCACGGAGATCGCGAACCGGTATTTATCTTCCGTCTCCCCGGTCTCCGTCGCGGTAGGATGAGCAAGACGAGACCCATTAATGATAGATGGACCGAAGGAGAGATAGGGTCGCGTACGGACGAGCACTGATCCAAGCCACGCCAACAGACATGTTTTGTACGCATATATTCCACGAGGCGACACGGAAGTCAGAGAACGTAGTATACATTTGGGGTTACGGAACGAAACATACGTAACGATATCGATATATGGTGCAGAGCTGTCAGGCGTGTCGGAACGAACAAGAAGCTGAGCAATCAAGGAGAGATAAGAATAGAGAGAGAGAGAAAGGTGGCAAGGCGGAAAGGGGGGGCCAGGGTCAACGCAGCAGGAACGCATCGATCTGTGTCCGTCCATGCCGAAACTACGGTAATAGTGCGTACGAGTATAGAAAAGAAAAAATGTAGGTGTGCGTGCGTGAGTGAGTTTTGTTAGGATAAGTGCCGGCAGGTACGACGAGGAGCGAGGTTACGAGCAGAAACCTCCACGGAAACAAACCCAGTCGACTACACATGCGTACAAAAAACCAAAACCCCAAGGGGGGAAAACAAACGACGACAACAACGAAACGACAGCGACAAACGAAGACGAAGGCGGCAAACCGAGGGAGCCTCCTGAACGTTCGCATCAGGAGAGAAGAAAAACCCCGTCGGCGTATACGCGTCGGGGAGGTCCCGGTCAAGGCCGATCCAGCCCATGGCAAGCGTCCCTGCGCGCCACACCACCGGCGACGAGCGCTCTTGCTCTTGCCGTTCGCCATCGCGCCGGGGCGGAAGCCGCTCCTCCCTCCTCTATTCGCGGGAGGAGTCGCAGCAGCGCTGCTCGTCCCCCTTTCCCTGCCCCGTCCTACCATCGCTGACGTATCCGCGTAGGAAAAACACGCGCTCTCTCTCTCTATTTTTGCGCCGCCTTGGCACTCAGCTTCTCGATGATATGGTTCACCCCGCTCGGCTCGAGCACGACCTTCGTCCCGTCGCACTTGGCCTTGCTCGTAAACTCCGTGCACAGCTCGTTGATATCCAGATCCTGAGTTATCAAAAAAAAAAGTCGTCAGCTCCTTCCGAACGAAAACACAAGAAGAAAAGGGGGGAAGGGGGGGGGGGGTAAACTCTCACCTTAAACTTGGGATTACTCGTGATACTCCGCCACGCCGCCAACACCTCGATATTATCCGCGCTCTGCGGCACCTTGGGGAAATTGCTTCCCGCGCAGAATATATGCGTCTCGTCGCTCCCGCCCTCCTTCGCCTTGCTGATCGTCGGCTTGGGCGAAGCGCCCGCCGGGGTCGTATCCGTAAACGGCGATCCGCCGTCCTTAGCGACGGCCTTCGCCAGCTCCGCCTTCGTCTTCGGACACTCCCCGCTCTCGGTCGCGCACGAGCCCGGCGAGTTCGCCGCCGCGGGAGTGGGTACGCCCGACGAGGACGAGGACGAGGAGGAGGACGACGAAGCGGGCGTCGTCGTGGCCGTGGAGACGCCGACGATCGACTGCCCGCTGTTGTGGCGATGCGAGACGGGGCTGAGCGAGTTGGCGGGCGAGGCCGACGCCGCCGACGACATGAAGCTGCCAAAGTCGACCGGGCTCGCGGTGCTCGTGTAGTTCCCGCTCCCAAAGATATCGTCCAGCGCGTTCGGGTCGCTGCTCAGCGTAAACGGCGGGCTCCAGGTGGAGCCGGACGCCGCAGGCGGGGACCACGCCGACGACGAGTGCTGCTGCTGATGTTGGCCGTTATGCTGCTGCTGCTGCTGCTGTTGTTGTTGTTGGGAGGACGAGGAGGCGGACGAGCTCGAGCCAGAGGCGTGCATCGCTTGCGCGGACCAGAACTGATCGTACATCGGATTCGGGTCCGCGAACGACATGAACATCGGGTTGGACACGATCGTCCGGTACGGCGACTTGGCGCTATCGACGCCGCCCGTCGTGGGTCCGGGATAGTCGACGTTCATGCTCTGCGGATCGCTCGGTTCGTCGAGCATCGCGAGCACGCTCGGATCGAACGCGGTGAGCGAGTTCCAGTCGATGTCGTCGTTCGTCGTCGGGTGTTGCTGCTGAGGCGGCTGGTGCACGAGCGGCGTCGAGGAGAAGAGGTGGTTGACGGTGTTGGAGGCGTTGTTGCCTTGCTGCTGCTGCTGCTGCTGGGCCATGTTGGATTGCGTGGTGGGACCAGGCCCGGCGACGCCGTGGGGGACGGAGAAGGTAAAAGCGGTCTGCTTGAGCGTCTGGTTCTCGGTCTGCAGGCGCTGGAGCAGGTCGCGCAGGTTCTCGTTCTCGGACTGCGCCGCCCGATTTTGGGCTTCGAGCTCCGCCACCTTGTCTTCCAACTGTGCACATATCGCCGTCGTCAATAAATTGTTTCGCACATGTAAAAGCCGGGAAGTAGACGCACGTCTTTAACATGCTTTTCTTTGCGCTCGCGGAAGGCGCGCTGGGCGGCTCGGTTTTGCTCCTTGCGCCGCAAGAGGCGGGACTCGTCCTTCTCGTGCGCCCCTGTCGACTTGCGCCGGCTGTTGGCCACCGAAGAGCTCGACGCCTTTCTCGACTCTGTCGCCCACGCAGAACACAAACGTCAACGATCACGTACCGCGATACCTCGAACGCCAAGCAGCAGCGAGGAGAGAGGGGGGGGGGAGTGGGCTTCTCTACGCACCAGAGTGCTGCGACTTGTGCGTCGGCTCGCCGGCGACCTCCTCCTCGCTCGCCTTGCGCTTGAGGTGCTGTCCGTCGGCGTGGTCAGCCCCGCCGACCATCGACGTGCGGCGCGAGCGCGACTCGTCGGTGACGCTCGGCGGGCTCGGGCTGCTGTCGTCCGTCAAGGGCGGAGTCGCATCGGTCGGGACGAGCGGCGCGCGGCTGAGCGCCTGCGGATTGATGCCGTCGACGGGCGTCGGCGGGGCGTCCGAGGACGAGGTGGGGAAGGCGAAGGTCGACGGGCTGGTGTCGCCGTCGTTGTTGCTGCCGGTGGGGTTGGGGGTGAGGTCCGGGATGGAGCCGGGGAACTGCTTGGAGAGGAGGGCGAGGAAGTCGTCGTCGGAGATGGACGAGTAGTGGGACGGCTGGGCGAGGTCCCAGAGCGGCGTGTTGCCGAAGGCCTGCATCGTTTCGGGGGTGCTGGGGGCTGCTTGGGGATGGGCGGGCGGGGATGACTGAGGCGGCCGATGGCAGCTGACCGAGCAAGGAGGCGGGCGGTCAGCAAGGAGGGGGCGAAAGGGCTGGGGGCGGCGGAAAAGTTGGGGGCGACGCGATGCGGGCGGGTCTTGTACTTGTGATTGGGTGGCGGCGGCGAGGAGTCAGAGTGCGGAGGCGGGAGCGTTCGTCACAGAGGGAGGGAACAGTCTGCCGCCGCGATGAGGGAACAGACGCAAGCGTCGGCAGCAGCGGATCTGGCTCGCCCCTACCGGCTGACAAAGACCGCCCCTAAGTTCAGGTGGGCCCGCTGATTCAGCCCTCGTCGTTTTTCTTTTTGCACGGGTTGGCTACAAAAACCGAAAAGCAACAAAATAACCCCAAGCTGCGCCGCGAAACCCGCATCAAATGCGCCCTCCCCCCCCTGTTATCGGCCCCCAACCAACGAGACGCGATCGTTATCCGACGACCTTGCAGGACGGCTTCTATCCGCCATCTCTTTTGATACGACGATCATGTTGCTGGCGCCTCGATGTATCCGGGGATATCACTTGCCTTGTCTTCCCTTCCCTTCCCGAGCACCAAACCTCCCTCCGTCAAAGAGCGATTGGCGCAGCGTTTGCATCCCCTCGACCAGCACCCGCGCTCTGGACGGAAGGCGGCATCGCGCTCCCACGGTCAATGCAAGATCCTCCCACGCTTTGTTCTCGGAAGTAATCAACCCACTCCGATTCTTATCATACCTGACCCTCCTGACCTCTCATGTCAAGGACGATCTCACCGGGAACGAACGTGTTCGCCACGAACCCGGAGCTCACTATTGCATCCGCCGCCGCCGGCGGATGTCTGATCTGTTGCCTACTGCAAATGGCTCCAGCGACCGTCGCGGGACGCGCCCGTCGAGCACCGCTCTCCGGTCCGCGCTCAAGGGGTCCAGGGGTCTTCCCCCTGTCTTGAACCTTCTCCCATCAAACCATACTTATCCTTCTCCGCTCTCCACGACGGGGCCAAGGGGCTCGTGGCGCCCCAATCCTACGCTCGGCACACCGGAGACAGGGGGTTGTACTTGAGCCTCGACGATCCTACAGCTCGGCCTTATCGCCACTACTGTTTTCACCCGTGCACGGACCGGCACGGCAGGCACCCCCGACATAACCACGACAAACGACATCATCCCAGCTTCGCGTTGACGTATATACATGGCTAATCCACCTCCTCCTCCTGTGACCTGGGCCTCGACGACTCGAAAGATTCCGCGCTCGTCGGGCGATCCAGTCTTTCGTCCCGCTTTGGACTTTTGAGAGCCGCCGTGTAAGTAGGTCCCGTTCCGGTGGTCCAATCCAATCACCCTGCCTTCTCGCGCTCCGATCCAACGCTCGGCCCCCCTCCGAAACGAATTTGGCGCAGCTTTTTTAAAAAAAAATCCTTTTCCTTCTTTCACCGTCAACTGCCATCCATACAGTACACAAACTCGTCGGCAGATCGCCCCGTCTCTGCGCAAGCTGTGCTCGGAGGAAACATCCCGGACACCGCCGTGGCTCAGCGGTATGACCAGCGGTATATGACCCTCCAGGAACCTCGGTCTTCATACCGAACGAACGAACTCTCGTGGACTGCCCGCTTCTGGCTGACGATACTGAAGTTACTACTATCGGTCCAAAGCTACTGCGCTCGGCCGGCTCATCGCCGCTCGGAAGATGATACGCCTCAAGTACAGCTCAGCGGCCTGACGACATACACATGGACATTACTTTGCCCAGAGCTTCACGACGGTTCGCCCGGACGCATCGCTATGCCCGCGGAAGATCCGATACCTCCCCACCGACAGGAACACGGAGACATAACGCCCAGACTACCTAGTACTCACTGACAAACTCCCTGATCTCCCAGCGCATCTTCCGCGTGCGGCGTGCTCCCCCCCGCTTACGACGCTCGACCGACCGAAGCTCACCAAACGCCAAATCTTTCTAGAACACGCTCCTCAGAACCTTCCAACTCCCCAAAAACGGGGGTTGGCGGCCATCATCGAAGAAGGCTCAAGCTCAAGCTCTGGCCTCCTTCGGCCCTCCCCCCCAAAAGCTGTGCGCGACCTCGGCGACCAACTCGATTGCCTCCCGACCCCGAAACCCGATCTGCATGGGATCATCGGCACGGCTCCGGGGACGCCCGCAGCCCCGCGCGCCGCTGTACAGTACCTTGCCCCACTTACCGCCGCCCTGGTCGGTTGCATGAACACACATACTCCGCCGAACGGCAACCTAAGCTCAAGCTCAAGCTCAAGGGCAAGGGCAATATCCTGGCCCTGGGCCTTGCAAGGCCCATATGTATATACCTCACGTGGATCGCCCAATTCGCACGTCATCGCAAAGACGTTCCTGGCCCCTCCTTTCGACGATCTATACGCTACGATCCTCTCTCTTACTCCCGCGGCGAGCTTCGACCATTGCATGCCAATCTGCAACAAAGTAAGTACGAAATGTGCATGTGGACCTGCGTGCACTGGCCCTAGCAGGGTTAACACGTATTCCCCCCACCCACCTCTCGGGTTCACGGGCCGTTTTGGTAGCGACCGGTAACCACTTAGCTATGCTGTATGCTACCATATAAAGACAAACGCTGATACATACGAGAGATGCATATGAGGGAGCTAGGCTAGCATATACAACAGAGCTACAGTACCTGAGCTGGAACTCAGGCTCACGCGGCCCGGCCTCCTGAACATTCGTCCAACACGGCCTTTGCCTCGACAGAGCCTACGATGCTGCTCGTCCCTCGGTCACAACTTCGCCTGCCAAGCTACATAATAGGACTCGATTTGCTGGATCGGATCCCCGGTCTGAGCGACGCCCTGCTAGCAAACGAGATACGGAAGCTCCTTTCGCGTTCGCTGCATCCTGCCCCAATGGCGTCGGACTTTTCCAACGTTCGACCAACAACCCTGTTCAACGGAAGATTGGAGAACAATCGCAAAAAAAAGCATGCAACTTGCCACTACCGACGCTCCTCCGTGCCCGTTCATCTCGCCATCCACGCCCCAGGTGATCGATGGCTTATTGGGCGCCTTACTCAGCATACTAAGCCAACGACCGTTCTTGGTGAGCGTTGACGCCATCCTGAGCTCCCAGGACGGGCGGTCCTCACCTTCCACAGTAGACCACCGACGGTTATTTTAGCCTTCGCGCGCGATGCCCGTCTCGACGACCACACACCCGACCCGAACCCAAACTCCCAGCGCAAGCACCACCGCAACTCGATAAACTACTAGCACACCATGTCCAAAACGCACACGGGATACGCCTTCCCGTCCCAAGGCGCGAAGCTTACCGCCGTCCAGGTCCCCACCCCCGCCGTCGGCCCGGACGACGTCCTCGTCCGCGTCGTCTACGTCTCCCCCACCCCGCTCGACGTCTGGCAAGGCCACTTCGGGCTCGCGGCGGAATACCCGCTCGTCCCGGCGGACAACCTGTACGGCGTCGCGGCCGAGGTCGGAGAACACGTGAAGCACGTCGCCAAGGGAGACAAGGTGAGCATATATGCGCGATTTCCTTGTTTCGGGAAAACCGGAAGCCCCGATCAAACGATCAGGTTCTGTCCTTCACCTTCGGCCCTAACGAAGGTCGCGGCTCGCAGCAGTACGCGCTCATTCCCGCAAACCGGATCGCCAAGGCAAGCGCGCTATCTCCCAATGAACAAGAACGAACGTCGCGAAACTGATCTCTCCCTTCCTCCCTCCCTCCTGCACAACAGCTGCCAGCCAACGTCGATCCCGTGGCCGCCGTCACAGTCCCCACCAACCTCGTCACGGTCTTCCACACGATCACGGCCGACCTCGGCCTCGACATCATCCGCGACGCCTCCGGCAAGCCGCTCGACCTCCCCGCCGACGTGAAATCAAAGCGAATCCTCGTCTGGGGCGGATCCTCCAGCGTGGGCCAATACGCCATCCAGGTACGCTCCCCCTCACCAAACGATCCCCCCATCAACCCGGGTGCATAACTAAACCGCGACCATCGCAGCTCCTCGCCCTAAGTGGATACACAAACGTCATCACCGCATCCTCGGCGCGACACCACGCCGACCTCCTCGCGCTCGGCGCCTCTCGCGCGGTGGACTACACCGCGCCCACCGTCCTCGAAGACGTCGGCGGCCCCGTCGACTACGTGCTCGACGCGATAGGCGACCGGCAGGAGACGATCGCCAAGTACTCCCCGCTGGCCCGGCCCGGCGCCCGGGTCGCGATCCTGCTCCCCATTCGCTACGGCGGACGCGCGGCCAACAACGTGGGCAGCGAGCTCGACGAGGGCGCGTTCGCCCCCGGCGTCCACGTCCGCCTCGTCCGCACCCACTTTTACGAGAAGGTACCGACGCTCTCCCGCGTTTTGCTTACACCGCTTTGATCGAGACGCTGACTTGGATATGTCTCCCCAAAAGAACGAGTGGTTCCGCGATCACCTGCAGCCGGAGCTGCTGCCCGCGTTGCTCGAGAAGGGCCTCATCAAACCGAACAAGATCCGCGTCGTCGAAGGATCCACGCCTCTAGAGCGCCTCCAGAACGCGATCGATTCGCTCGCGAACGGGGCCGTCAGTGGGGAGAAGCTGGTCGTCCGCATCGGAGAGGATTGATATCGCGGTCGTGGCTGCCGTCGGCTACCAATCTGTTAGCGTTGAATCACTCGTCCTTTCGGAAGTTCGACCTGTAGCCGTCCATGCTTAGGGATATGGTCGATGAATTACAGCCAGTCATAGTGTTCAACACCGACAGACAAAGCGAATACACAGTCGTACTATATCAGTCTCGACTAGTTCCGTTGCTTGAAGTACGCTGGGAAATGCTAGGGCTAATCTCCGTCGTAACGACCGTGCGTTTCGTTGTAAAGATCATACGCATTGTCAATCTGAACGTCCGGCTTCTCTGGTTTAGCCGACGGTGGCTTTGGCGGCGTGACAATGCACTTCACCGCGATGTTGAGATCGCGACGGATCTCCACCATACTGCTCTCGGGCAGTGTCGATGTGGCAAGCGCCTCGACCTCCAGGACGAATTCCTTCAGCTTCACGGAGTCGCGTTGCTGATGCAATGGCGATTCGGGCTTGAGGGTGTCCTGCAATCGCTGTGCCGCTTTGCGGAAATTGCTGGGAGAATGGAAGTCAGGGACTCGAATCGAGGACAAGTGCAGAAGGCGCTCACTTGATCTGCGTCAGCCGCTCGAAGAGGTCGTCGTACTCCTTATGATCCTTGCCCTCCCGCTTCGACTTGACCCTCTTCTTCAAGTCATCTGCCCAAACTAGCATCTTCTTTAGGCAGATAAGCAGATGGGGCAACGGCCCCAGGAATAGACAACGATAGTACGTGTACGGCCAATCGATCTTGCGGCTCTGTTCGAGACACTGGACAAAAATCGTCGACCTCATCTGTTCGGCGGTGGTCTGTTCCTGTCGGCGATGGTGTAAGTGGCGACGATAGATTGCTTGCAACTTCCGTGCTGCAGCCAATTCGTCTTCAGACGGTTCTTCGACCATGTCCCTGTCCGAATCCTTCGTGTTGCCACTGAAGCGGGCAGCAATGGGTTCCGCGTCGACATCAGGATCCTCTGGGGATTCGTCGTGCTCGTCGACTTCTTCCTCCACGTTCATGGCCTCATTTTTCTCGTCATGCACTTGAGAATCGTCTGACTTCTGCTCCTCGGGCGCGTGGATCTTCTCTACCATGGTCCGGAGAGACCCTGAGTTGGGGATGAAAGGCGTTGCTTCTCCGCGGAGGATCGGCGCCTTTCCAGTCGTTGATTCCATGACCAGCAGCTCCGAAATTTCCGGGAAGGTACTATATATCACTCGCCGGACGCCACGCTGAGGTGGGTTCCCAGCCACGTCGCGGCTTGAGTGGAACAGCTGCACCAAGCCGTCTAGCGGTGTAGAAGGTATTTGACAAACGGTTCGTGCCAGGTCTTGCCAATTTCTTGCACGGTAGTACCTGATGAAAGTAAGCGTAAAGATAGTGTATATATATGGCAAATAATGCTCACTGGTTGCAAAACGGAACTGCCAGTGCGCGATTTATGTGGAAGACATTGAGGGCACGGATGATCTTCTCTCTTAAAGCGTCGGATCTTGAATTGTATCCCACTATCGCACTCGTCTGAGGGGCTGGTGTAAGCGTACAGGATTGGAACTTACCAAGACAAATGCTTTTACAGCTACACGAGGTGCGACTGAGTCGGTACCGAGCTGTGAGGGAAGCATGGTAAGGGGCTCACATGCGTGCCATAAAGGCGCCCTTCACCTGCAGCGCAAACCCATGCAGAGGGCGTCGTTTAAAGAACAGGTTGCCTATCGCGCAATTGTGAGTCATGCCTACCGTCACATCGAAATATCGTACATCAGGAAATGCCCCCTCTGGCAAATCTCTACACATAGGAATACATAGTTCATAATATGACTATATTCAATTAAAATTTCACAAAAAGGCCAAAAAATCACATAAAGCTGTTAAATCATGCCAGATGACTGACCATTTAGAGAGTAGGTACAAGAGGGCTTGAAACAATTGACATAGAAGGTTGTTGCAGTGTAAATCATATTAGCACTGGTCCATGTACAAGGAGAAGTTAGAGACCATATCTAGGTGTGAGTATTGGAGTTGGGGTTTGGTACTTGACTGCTGACACCTCATCCTTGCATGGCTCCCTCTGTGATATCAGTTCATCCCATCTACCCCTAGCTTATATACACATCCTGCATGTACATCTGAAAAGCCAGATATCTCTGTAGCCAACAACATAGTTATGTACCCTGTAGATCACTGAAGTGATAGCTGGGAAACACTATTATAATGGTTTAGTCTCAGGTGGTTGATTTCTCTAATGTCCTATTCATTTACTATTGACAGCCTCATGAACTGAAATGTATCTCTATATACTTTGGGATTGCTATGACATAGAGATACAGTAGCCAACACGGACTTAGGAGATTCAACGCGAATGAGCCCATCACGTGACCTGACAGTGACCATCCCGGCTTGTCGTCTCAGCGCGCTGGCAAGAGTGCGCCTGGCACCGCGCTTGCAAGTGCGCACGTCGTGCAAGTCCCCGCCGTCGCATCTCGCCCCGACACCTGCAGTGCCCGCTCCGCCGTCCTCAGCCTTCCACCCGCT